>NC_056737.1:60754221-60854055 GCF_019279795.1 Protopterus annectens
ATTTCAGTGCTGAGGTTCAAGTCCCTCAAGCGTGTAGCTCATTGTGATTTGGATTTTCTGAGGTGCAGCATGTCCATTAATTCCGGGTTGGACATGGCTTTATACGTCAGGCATGGATCGCCTCTAAGCAGGCGGTAGGCCTTTGATCCTCTTGATGAGGTACTTTTGGGGTCTTTCTAGTTGCTGCAGGTGTCGGGTAAGGTACATCCCGAAAGGGGCATTGTATTCAATTATGGGCCTGATGAGGAATGAGTAAAGAGGCACAATGACCTCCCTTGATCTAGATATGAATCCCTTCATGATTAGGTGGGCTATATAGAAGGTTTTTCTAACCACTTTGGCCACGTGGTTGTCAAAAAAGAGATTGCTATCAACTTGGGTCCCCAGGTCCCTAATTATTTCTTCCATACTTAATGGATTACCACCTATGTGGTAATTTGTGGGCACTTTGTTTTTGCCAAAGGGGATGACTATACACTTTTTGGCATTTAGCTTGAGGCCATGGCTCTGGCACCAGTTATCTGTTTCTATGAGACCCGTTTGGAGGATGCTTGTGTCAGCTGGAGAGTCGATTATGGTGCCTAGCTTGCAGTCATCTGCGAACTTGGTCAGTCACATTCCTGCCGTGTTGGCATGTACCTCTGAGAAATATATACCAAACAAGAGAGGCCCCAGGACTGAGCCTTGTGCGACACCACTTGTAACCGGTTTGGAGTCTGACATGGCTCCACCAATTCTGACCATGTGGGTTCTGTCCTTGAGCCAGTTCGCAACCCATCTAGTGACATAGGGGTTTATATTTAAGCTGGAGAGCTTATTTATGATGCCCAAGTGGGGTATTGTATCAAAGGCTTTAGCGAGGTCCAGGTAGGCTGTGTGGACCACCTTCCCCCTCATCAATGGCCTTGGTGACTGATTCAAAGAAATCAACCAGGTTTAAGAGGCAGGATCTGCCCTTAACAAAGCCGAACTGGGTAGGATCCAGTGTCTGTAGGTCCCCAATATCTTTATGAGTTCCATGATGATCATCTCCATAGCTTTGCAGACCAAGCTAGTCAGGCTTATGGGGCGATAGTTTCCAGGATCTGTTGAGGCACCACCTTTGTGCAGAGGGACCACTGTTGCTGTATGCCATTCTTTGGGTACATATCCTGTAGTAAGGCTGAGATTGAACAGTAGCTTCTGGGGTTCAGCTCTTCTTGGAGTTCATGTAGGACGCAGCCTGGGACACCGTCTGGTCCCATTGATGCTGTGTTTTTTGCTTTGGAGAGGGCGGCTCTCACCTGAGCATCTGAGATGTCAGGGGGGCAGCACTCTGCTGGGAAAAATATTTGCTCTTTTGGGGGGGGGGTTTGCACTGAACCTGTCAGCCAGGATGTTGGTAATGTCTGTGGGTTCAGTGTATTTTTTGTCATTTTGGACTAACTTTGAGCATATCTGGGAGATTCCACCTAGGTTCCTAACATAACTAAAGAAAGCCTTGTGATTATCTTTAGTGTCCTGTGCAATTTTTCTCTCGAAGCTGGGCTTAGATGATTTTATGAGTGTCCGTAGATTTTTTGCTAATACTGATTAGAGATGCCTTCCCTTTTAGGGATTTTGATCTATAGTGCAGTAGCTTCCTCCTTCTGTTGTATAGTTTGTTTATGGCTGGGGTCCACCAGACAAGACGCCTGCCCTTGGGGGATTGGGTCTTGGTTTTATTTGGGATTGCATGATCCATGCATTCCTGAAGGTGTTCATAGAATGCATTTATAAAGGATTCTGCAGCCTGGGCCGTATTTTCCACAGGCCCGGGGGTTTTGCAGGATTCTACCTTGGTTTTGAGGAGTGTGAAATTTGCTTTAGAGAAGTTTTTCACTGTGGTTTTCTGGGCAGGGGGTGGGGTCAGGATGTGGATATCCAGTGAGATTAATTTATGGTCTGAACTTACCAGTGAGGGATACACTTCTGGTCTGGAGCATAGAGTCCCCATGTTGGTGATGATCAGGTCCAGTATGTTTTCCCCTCTTGTGGGCATGGTGACAAGTGGTTCCATAGCATTTGAGTTTATAAATTCTAGGAACCTTTGGGCTAGAATGTTGGAGCTAGAGTAATGCTCCCAATCTATGTATGGGTAGTTGAAGTCACCCAATATAATGGTGTTTGGGGAGACCTTCATATTTTCCAGTGTTCTCAGGAAGGCCGAGTGGGGTTCCTGGGTTTGGGAGGGTGGTCTGTAGAAGACTATAAATTGGAAGGCAGTTTTACCCACTGTTAGTTGCACATGGATAGTCTCTGATGCTTCGTGCTGTGCTACCAACCTGGAGGTGTGGGTTTCTTTGACAAATATTGATACTTCCCCTCCTTTTGTGGTTCGGTTCGAGTTTTGGGGCCATAAAGTATGGTATGAGGTATAACCTGGTAGTGCTGGGGTGCTCTCGGGAGCCTTGAACCAGGTTTCTGTTACTGCACAGATATCGATGTTCTCCATACTGAGGAGAGTTTCGAGTGCATGCATCTTGAGGTTTAGACTTCTGGCGTTGAGTAGCATTACACTTAGTTTCTTTTCCCTTCTGATACCTATGGAGGTGGGTTTGTCTTTTGAGTCTTGCCTAAAACACGCACTATGGGGGTGGCAAGAGCCTTTGCCAATATCCGAAAGCCCAGGGGTGACAGGTGCAAGCCGTCCCTAGCGAAGCAACCTGGCTTGTCGAGCATGTCATCACAGGCTGACAGGCATTGGATCCCCTTTGAATGACACCAATACTTAAGCCAATTGTTGAAATTGATCATCTTGTCTTCATATTGTGGCATCATTCTTGGGGAGGATAAGATGCTATCTAAGGTCAGGGTCATACCGGCCTGGGCCACATGCTCAGAGAGCTCCTCTATGTCTCTTTTCATGTAGTACAGGGAGGTACATCTCAGGTCATTCACACCAGCATGGACAATGACTGAGTCATATTTGTACTTGTCTTGGAGTGACCTGAGTGCTTGTGTTATGCGGTGGATCCTATCGCCTGACAGGCAGCTCACCGTAACCTTCTCCTTGTTCAGCCTGGTGAGCGGGACGTCAGTGTGCCTGACGATAGAATCACCTATTACAAGTGTATCAGGTGTGTTGTTTAGCCTTACGGGCTGTGACTGTTCGGCACACTGGCTTTGTAAACTATGTGTTGCATGTGTTTTGTTTTGGGGTAGCGGTTGCTTGGATGTCTGCTTTGGAGGTCTCTGCTGCTTAGGCAGATTATTTAGAGCCTCTGAGTATGTTTTTGTGTGTTTATGTGTTTGGTTTGCTGTTGTGGTAGGTCTATGTGAGACTGGAATTGTAGTGTGTGTGGTTACCTTCTCCTCCTGGCTGGTTATGCCAGTACAGAGTTGAGAGAGCTTAGCCTCCAGTTTGGCTATATGGTTGCATCTCTCACATATGTTGGAACTTGTTGGAAGGAGGAGAGGGTAGTCTGTGTACATGAGGCAGTTGTAACATTGCCTCAAGATTCCCAGATTCACCAGCTGGACTGGAGAGGAGATTGACAATTGACCTTTGGACATGCTAGAATAGTATAGGGAACTCCTTTATAATTGAAAAAAGGGCCAATGGGGATCAAGGTACTCAGGGGGAGTTTGTGAGGATGTAGTGTTTTAATTTTTAGTGCTGACTTATATAATTGCTTTAGTGAGCAAGTGCCAGGCTTTAGATTAGGAATAGGGTGTTTATTTTGAGAGCTAGAGCAGATCTAAGGGAAAAAGTGAAGAGCAGACTTTGTGGAGCCGAGAATGGTTTAAACCCAATTAAGCGGCGCTGCCCGATGCTGCGCTATGCGCAAAATCGCGCAAAGCCGCACTAAAGCGGGTTTTATACAGGGGGACTTGAAAGATCTAGAAATTGGCCCAAAATGGCCAATAGACTACCACATTCATGTGCTGGGAACACTCCTCCAGAGATAGATAGGCTGCTCTAAGCTCCCCACTCCCACTGGTGAACAAAGAAACCGCCTTTTATCCAAGAAAGGAAATGGGCAACACAGGAACTTTCCAAAAGTCCAGAATCCAGCAAAGCCTGTATTTGGACTACTCTAGGTCAGGAAAGGTGGGAAGCAAGGATCATTTTTTTGTTTTTTTCTTTTTTTGTAAGCAAACAGCAGGAAAATGCAATAAATATGTAACACAGGCTAGCACACTTTGCAGGTGAAAAACAGCTATAAACAGTTCAAAACAGGTAAAGGAGCAGAAATACTTGCTTTTCAGCTAGATCGGACAGTCGCACAGGTAGTAGCAGGAAAGAAAAAACACTTTAGCAGGTAAGCAGTCGCTCTTTATGCCTCTCTGCTGCTAGCACCACTCTGCAGTACCACGAGGAGCTTAGCTGAGTAGTAACAAGCGTAAAAACCGCGCCAAAGTGGGTTTTATACAGGGGGACTTGAAAGAGCTAGAAATTGGCCCAAAACGGCCAATAGACTACCAGATTCTTGTACTGGGAACACTCCTCCAGGGATAGATAGGCTGCTCTAAGCCACCCACTCCCACTGGTGAACAAAGAAACCTCCTTTTATCCAAGAAAGGAAATGGGCAATACAGGAACCTTCCAAAGTTCCTAGTTAACACAGCCAACTCACCCGCCTTCACCTTTTACACCCATAGCAATGAATGACACATACCTCTAAGAATAAAAAGGGTATAAACTCTAAGTCCTTATGGCTCATTGAGAATGAATCTAACCATGGTAATGTTTCAGCAATAGGTGATGCTATTGACAGTGACATGGACACCAGCCCCTCACAAGGCTAGATATGAACTGTGTGACAGGTATCTTTCTGGAGCCAGAATCTGGCATGTAACAAGGGATCTTTGATTCCTCCATGCTGAAAAAACAGGATTATGACCTGATAGTGGCCCAAACAGGGGTGAATGATGCTCTACTGATGGGGAAATGTAGAAGAATATGACTGAGCTTGCTATGCATAGATCTGAGGAAAGAAAGATCTGGTCTTAAGTGATATTTTGCCATCACTCAGAATGATGCAGGCACTCAAAGAAAAGATAATTGGCTTTAATAACTGACTGTGCAACTAGTGTCATTCCAGTGCAAAGCAATACGTGTCAGCCTGGGAAAAGATGACTGACAACCCTACCTGCTTTGCCAGGGACGGTCTGCACCTCTCTTACTAAGATGTTCACATTCTGGATAAAACCTTTGAAGCCCCACAATGATGTTTCTTAGGCAAAATCCATTTGATGGACATTACAGTCTAAAGATTCTAATTTGGACCATATTAATGTAACTAAACTCAGTGCCAGGAGTCTTAACAAAAAGAAAACGCCTAAACTTGAGGCTCTCTTAAAACTTAAATATGTTCATATATGCGTAGTTACAAAGACATGGTTTCCGAGCAATGAAAGCATTCGCTCTATTCCTGGGTATAGAACCTGTTACATCTTCAGACATATTAGCAATTGTGGGGGAGTACCAATATTGTCAAGGATATCACCACCTCTCAGCAAATTCCTTGGGACACCATATTTGAACTCCTGTTTGTTCAACTTATCATAAACAAGACTGCTTACAACTTCACAGCTAGCAATATCCATGTCCCATTCTGAGCACAATAGCTATATTAACACATTAGCTGAAATCCCCTTTAAACCCAACTCCTTTCTACTATGAGACTTCAGTTAGTCATCAATTAATTGGATGACCTACAGTGCTAATGGCTGGCATGCCCAGTGCTTCCTTGAGATTACAATTTTTAACTTTCCTATATAAATAGTTAACTATCCTACTATGACTCCCAATATCCTTAATTTAGTCCGCAACAAATATGGTCACTTCTTGCACACCTCCATATGTATCACCATGTTTTGTTAAACCAGACCATAATTTAGTGACATTTTCCTTTAAAACTTGTGGCACTTTGCTTGTAAATACATTTGTGTTTAGGGACCTCTCAAAAGCAAACCTTCTTCAGTTATTTGATGACCTAAATACATTTTGCTGTAATCCTCTTCCAAATGATCCTATTTCTAAAGCTGTTGCATATGTTTCTGACTTCTACTCCCACGTAAATAATCATATTGATAGGCAGTCCCTATCCAGACCAAATATAATGAGAAATATGAAAACAAACTCTTATCATGGAATGATTCAATAAATAAAGAAATTAGATAACTAGAGAAAGAAACTGGTGAATGCTTATATGAGGTCTTATTCTACCTACTTTACAGTTTACAGATTGCAGTTAAACAAACTAGCAAAGAGAGTAAAGGACCAATTAGGAAGCTCTGACCTGAAAATGAACTTTAAATAACAACTAAAACCAACCAAAAATAACTACAAATATTTTTTAATTATGACATTAAGTAAAGAAATAACACCCAATAGTATCCAGAGTTAATCCACAACAATACAGTACACAACTGACCCAAAGGAAATAGTAAATATCCTAGCTAATAAAATTAATGTGAATTTTACTTCAATTACAGTTATAGCTATTCCACATATTCCACAATACCAGTCACTTGTTTTAATTATTATAGAACATGTTTTGTCAGCCCCCTCAAAAACTAAGAACACCTCATCAACTGGACCTAATAATATACCAGGTGACCTGATTATCAATGGCAAATATGATCTATGTGAAACCCTACTCAAACTCTTCACTCTAAACCACTGCACTGGTTACATTACTGAAGTTTGGAAGACAGCCAATATAATGCCATTCTGCAAGGGGAGTGTATACACAGACCCTGTTATCTACAGACCCATTGTTTTCACTAGTCTCATATGTAAAGCTATGGAGTGCGTTGCCTCAGAACTCATTAATCTGAAAACTGAAAACCTCTTAATCTTGGACCCTCACCAATCTGGCTTTGTCAAAGGAAGGTCTTGCCTTTTTAACCTCATTAATTTATTTGAAGTACTAACTAAAACAGTGGGTAGTGGTTATGCAGCACATAGAGCATATCTGGATCTGGCCAAAACCTTTGTCACTATTCCTCATGCAGGAATAATTGACAGACTTGTAAATCTGAATATAAATCCTTATGCTGTATGGATGATAGCTAACTGGTTGTCTGACAGACACTATGTGGTCAGAGTCACAGGTGCCAGTTCAGAAATCAAAAAAGTTACCTGTGAAGTACCACAGGGTTCAGTGTTGGGGATTCTCCTATTTGGCATCCATTTCTCATTTCTTCAGTCCAGCACTCCTAGTCTATCATTAACTAAGTTTGCAGATGAGTGTAAAGCCAGTGTTGTTGTTCAATCTTCCACTGACTCATAACTATTCCGACATGGATTGGGTGATGATAACAACTGGTGCAAGGACAGTGGTCATAAATTAAATGTAAAAAAAAAATAGCAAAGTTCATTTGAGTAAACAAAACATTTTCACTTGCCATATAGGTGAAGACACTCCATCCAATCAGACATTCTTGAGATCTAGGCAGTCTAGTTGATAAATGTATTATTGTTTGATCAGCATGTCTCTGTAGCAGTTCAGAAAGCCTTTTGTCTTGCTCATTTAATTTTCAAAGCCATCTTCACTAGATTCAAACAAGTCTTGATTCCCCTTACTGATATCTCATCAGGCTCACTACTGAATATAATGCACCTTTTTAGAATGCATTTTTTAAATGTATCACCCAACTAGAGAGACCTCAGAGATTCATAAACGAAAACCTCAGTGGCTTCAGAAAATTTAGTTCGTCAGACTCACTATTGAATATAATGCACCTTTTTAGAATGCATTTTTTAAATGTATCACCCAACTAGAGAGATCTCAGAGATTCATAAATGAAAACCTCAGTGGCTTCAAAAAATTTAGTTCATCAGACTCACTATTGAATAATAATGCACCTTTTTAGAATGCATTTTTTAAATGTATCACCCAACTAGAGAGACCTCAGAGATTCATAAATGAAAACATCAGTGGCTTCAGAAAATTTAGTTCATCAGACTCACTATTGAATATAATGCACCTTTTTAGAATGCATTTTTTAAATGTATCACCCAACTAGAGAGAGCTCAGAGATTCATAAATGAAAACCTCAGTGGCTTCAAAAAATTTAGTTCATCAGACTCACTATTGAATATAATGCACCTTTTTAGAATGCATTTTTTTAAATGTATCACCCAACTAGAGAGACCTCCGAGATTCATAAATGAAAACATCAGTGGCTTCAGAAAATTTAGTTCATCAGACTCACTATTGAATATAATGCACCTTTTTAGAATGCATTTTTTAAATGTATCACCCAACTAGAGAGACCTCAGAGATTCATAAATGAAAACATCAGTGGCTTCAGAAAATTTAGTTCATCAGACTCACTATTGAATATAATGCACCTTATTAGAATGCATTTTTTAAATGTATCACCCAACTAGAAAGATCTCAGAGATTCATAAATGAAAACCTCAATGGCTTCAAAAAATTTAGTTCATCAGACTCACAATTGAATATAATGCACCTTTTTAGAATGCATTTTTTAAATGTATCACCCAACTAGAGAGACCTCAGAGATTCATAAATGAAAACATCAGTGGCTTCAGAAAATTTAGTTCATCAGACTCACTACTGAATATAATGCACCTTTTTAGAATGCATTTTTTAAATGTATCACCCAACTAGAGAGACCTCAGAGATTCATAAATGAAAACATCAGTGGCTTCAGAAAATTTAGTTCATCAGACTCACTATTGAATATAATGCACCTTTTTAGAATGCATTTTTTAAATGTATCACCCAACTAGAGGGACCTCAGAGATTCATAAATGAAAACATCAGTGGCTTCAGAAAATTTAGTTCATCAGACTCACAATTGAATATAATGCACATTTTTAGAATGCATTTTTTAAATGTATCACCCAACTAGAGATACCTCAGAGATTCATAAATGAAAACATCAGTGGCTTCAGAAAATTTAGTTCATCAGACTCACTACTGAATATAATGCACCTTTTTAGAATGCATTTTTTAAATGTATCACCCAACTAAAGAGACCTCAGAGATTCATAAATGAAAACATCAGTGGCTTCAGAAAATTTAGTTCATCAGACTCACTATTGAATATAATGCACCTTTTTAGAATGCATTTTTTAAATGTATCACCTAACTAGAGAGATCTCAAAGATTCATAAATGAAAACCTCAGTGGCTTCAAAAAAATTAGTTCATCAGACTCACTATTGAATATAATGCACCTTTTTAGAATGCATTTTTTAAATGTATCACCCAACTAGAGAGACCTCAGAGATTCACAAATGAAAACATCAGTGGCTTCAAAAAAATTTAGTTGTCAGGACAGACTGATAACCCCCTCTCTGTACTCAATCTCTTATAAACCTATCCGTGGATATCTCTGTCTAGCATTTGAAGGCATGATTGACCCAACTCTCTTTGACCTCCTATTCTTTCACAGAATTAATGGAACTGCAAATACCCTGTTAAAGGAATTAAACCTTCATGAGCAGGTAAATATGTCATGTTGTTATGATAAATTTTGTACCCCAGTGTATACATCACCTCTGGAACAAACTTCTTGTACATATCAAGCAGAGTAGCATCCTTGCCACCTTCAAGGTACACCTAGCTAATTGGATACTTAGCCTCAAATTTTCCCTTCGTCTGTCTTGTCTTGCCCACCCTGATGCTAGAATGAATTTTGAATAGACTTTTTGGCTAGGGCTAGGGCTGTAATGGTGTGCAAACTGATTGCTTAGTTTTTACCTATGAATCTATGAAATTATTGCAGGGGGCATGGTAAGCTTGGTAGTGCATATAATTAAATGTATTTTGCATTTCTTTCCACAGAATGTCTTTGTATTTTTGATGGTCATTTAATTGGAACTATATTGTCTAAAACCTTAGGTTGAGTGTAATGTTATGGAAGTGAATAGAGGGCTAGCATCCATACAGATTTCATCATAGCTTGATAAACTATTCAGTCTGGATTTTTCTAAAGTTCTATTTATACTGCGCATTATTTTGTAGTACAGAACATACATTAATTGTAACACTCAGTATATACAAGAAAATCAAAATAGTGACACAAACATATCACACACTTTGTAATACAATGCATGAGCAAAAGGTAGGTTAGGTCATAATTATTTCTTCGCTTTTCATATGTAGATGTGCATGTGTGCTTATCTTCTAAGGCTTATTTATTTATTTAACATTTGTTTACCGTGAAAGTCCGACTTGGAACAAAGCCAGTTTTCAGCAGAGGCCTGGGGAGAAATGCTCCAGGCACATGTCTTTGTAACGTGGGAGGAAACCAGAGTACCCAGAGAAAACCCACATGAACACAGTGAGGACATTCAGACTGCACAGAAGGCACTCCAGCCAAGAATCATACTGAAGAACCTCTTGCTGTGAGGTGAAAGTGCCACCGCTGCACCACTGTGCCATCTGCTTATCTTCAAAATACATGCCAGGGGCAGGAAGTGGACTATGATCTGTGAAGCACAATTGCTACATTAGTTAATTGTAGATAAAAAGTATTTATTACCAAGTTTGATGGATCCTGGTACAACAGTCATAACACTTGGTCTTCTTCTTCTTTCAGCATGTCCTGGTTAGGGGTCACCACAGCAGATCACCTGTTCACTCATGATTGGCAGTGGCGTTTTATGGAGTCGAGTTGCCAGCCCGACACCCAACCTTCCACAGATGTTTCAGGCAAAACCACATAATGACTGGTGATGCTTAAGTTGGGGAAAATTCAGAAACATAGTATGGTCTTGCAAGCCTGCAAAATAACATAACTGGCATGGTATGCAAAGGACTATATAATGAGGAAATGAGAAGTGTTATGATGATGAGGTAATAGAGAATGCAAATGAGAGTAAATGACATAGAGGAGTTATTTAAAATTGTATAAGAGCTGTGCAAAGAGGTGCAATGGCCAGTGCTGCTGTACATGATAAAATTGTGGTGAACAGCGGCAAAAGCCACACTAATACGTTATGGGTAGCAGCAGCATTAGCAGTTGTTCTTTCAGAAAGTAGCCACAGAAGTGCTCATCATTGCCCTCAGCATTGCTGAATGATCTGACTACACATAATTTTCAATCCCCTACAGGTCACAGAAATAGTGTACTATTAAAATGTAAAAATTGGCATAATACAGGAGATGGTACATGCAGGCTCATGAGATGTGTGGGATATCACTTCCTGTGGGCACCAAACTATAGCGCATTATAATAGGGCAATTTGGGCAGTCTGTTGTTTGGGGTGGGAGTTATGACCAGCCATGAAAATAATTTTGTTTTTAAAGTTTGGTTATGTTCAGCATGTAAACTAACTTGTGCATTTAGCTTACAAACTGAACATAACAAGCTTCCTATTCCTTAAAGTCTGAATAAAAAAATGTTAAATGACAGCTGATGAATTTACCACTGTATACTCATGGCACCTGAAATTTGCACATATGCTGCATGCAGGTGAAGATATTGAGATTGGAAGGCTTATTTATTTATTCTTTTAAGTAAAGAGATACTTCTCTACTTAAAAGAGTAAATACATAAGTGCTTACAGTTGTACTGACCTGATCTAAAGCATTGTAGATTTTTGTCCATTACCTTCCAATGATTTATTGGGAAGGTAGTGAACAGTCTTCCTTTTTATACTAAAAGTTGTATTTGGATTAATGGATTGCTTATTTTAAGGTAAATAAGCCTTTTCTTAACATTCTAGAAGACAAAATATTTTTTTTCAGAAGGTTACCTGTGCCATGGATGAAAATAGCTTGACATCCTTTTTTGTTCACTTTAAAGTCTGGCATTAAGGGCTAGTACACATTTGTGTGAAATAAATTAGAAGACTTGCTCTATATTGACAGACAACCAGAACAGGGACAGGTGTCTTGAGGGTAAATGTAACTTGCCCTCTTCATATTTTCATTTTGAAGCATAGCATTTATGGGCTAGAATGCATAAGTGTGAAATAAATTGGAATATTTACACTTTTAATATGTTGGCAAGCAATCAGATAGGGGTGGGAGAACTAGCTGTGATATAGAATAAAGTAACTTGCCCTCTTCATTTTCTCATTTAAAAATTAGTATTAAGAGCGAGTGTACAGTTGTGTAAAATAAATCAGAATATTTATTCTGTCTTTTTGTGAGGTGGGCTAGCTGTCCTATCAATAATAGCAACTTGCCATCTTTTATTTTCAGTCAAAAGCCCCATTTTGAGGGTTTGTTTGCAGTTATATGAAAACAATGTTGAATATTTACTCTTTTTTAATATGCTGAGATATAGTCACATGGGTGTAGAGGGGTAGCTGAGCTATGGATTAAATTAATCTGTTCACTTCTTTTACTCAGTTTAAAGTCTGACATTAAGGGCTCGTGTATTTTTGTAAAATAAATTTAAATACTTACTCTGTCTGTTTTAATGTATTGAAAGGAATCAGAAGAGGGGCTAGCCATGCTATTGATGAAAGTAAATTGCCTGTTCATTTGCTCAGTTTAAAGATTGGTATTATGAGCTAATGTGCATTTGTATGAAACAAATTGCAATATTTCTTCTCCCTTTTTTGAGGATAGTGCCCGGTTGTGCTCTTGATGAAAGTAACTTCCCTTTTCATTTGCTCAGTTTAAAGTCTGGTATTAATAGCTAGTGTGTATTTCTCTTAAATAAATTGGAATTTTTATTAACTGTTTTTGGAAGTAGCTGATTTGTGAATAAAGACAGCTTGAATTTTTCTTTTACTCAATTTAATGTCTAGCATTAAGCACTAGTGTGTATTTGTGAGCAAATAAATTA
Organism: Protopterus annectens; assembly: GCF_019279795.1. NCBI lineage: Eukaryota > Metazoa > Chordata > Ceratodontiformes > Protopteridae > Protopterus > Protopterus annectens. The sequence continues at coordinate 60,766,971 of NC_056737.1, forward strand.
GAATATTTATTCTCTGGTTATTTTTTTGAGGGGATGACTTGGTATTATATTGTTTTGTGGGTGAAAGCAACTTGCACTCTTCATTTGCTGAATTTAAAGGCTGATATTAAGGGCTAGTATGCATTTTCTTGATATATATTGAATATTCTCTCTTTTTTGGGGGTAGATAACTGTGCTATGAGTGAACATTACTTACATCCATCATTTACTTAGTTTATAGTCTGTCATTAAGGACTAGTGTGCATTTGTGTTAGGTACTTTGGAATTTTTATTCTCAGTTTTTTTAGCTGTGCTGTGGATGGAAGCAACTTGCCATCTTCATTTGTACATTTTAAAGTATGGCATTAATGGCTAGTTTGTATTTTGTGAAACAAAGTGGAATATTTATTCTATCTTTTTTGGAGGCTAGCTGGCCAGTGTATTAAAATAATTTGTCATCTTCATTTGTTCAGCTAAACTCTTACATTAAGTGCCGGTGTGCATTTATGTGAAATAAATATAAATACTCATTTTAATATGCTGGAAGGCAACCAGATGGCTGTGCTATAGATGAAATTAACTTCCTTATGTTTTTTTGTTCAGTTTAAAGTCTATTATTAAGAGCTAGTGTGCATTTGTATGAAACAAACTAAAACAATATATTCTCATTTCTGGGAGGGGGTGTTTCTAGCTGTATGTTGGATGAAGGTAATTTGCCCTTTTCATTTGCTCTGTTCAAACACTTCTATTATGGGCTTGTGTGCATTTGTATAAAATACATTGAAATATTTACTATTTCTGTTTTAATATGTTGGCAGGCAGTCAGATGACCAGCTAACTGTCCTGTCAATGAAAGTAACTTGACCCCTTCATTTGTTCATTTTAAAGCCTGGCTTTATGGGGTAATGTGTATTTGAGTGAAGCAAACTGGAATATTTATTCTTTTTGAGGGGACTACCTAATTATGCTGTGAATAAAAGTAACTTGCCTCTATATCTGTTCAGTTTAAAGTCTGGAATTAAGGCTAATGTGCATTTGTGTAAAATAAATTGGAATATCTGTTCTATTTTTGGGGTGCCTGGTGTGCTGTACATGAAAGCAACTTTTCTTCTTCATTTGCTCTGTTTAATATCTGACGTTAGTAGCTAGTGTGTGTTTGTATTACATAAATTTGAGTGCTTACTATCTCTTTTCATTGGGTAACTGTGGTGTAGAAAAAAAGTAATTTTCCTTCTTCATTTGCTCAGTTTAATTTGTCTGGCATTAAACACTAGTGTGCATTTTCATGATATAAGTTGGAATATTTGTCTTCTTTTTTTTGAAGGTGATAATTAGTTGTACTAGGCATGAAAACAACTTGCACTCTTTACTTGTTGAATTTAAAGTGTGTTATTAAGGATAGTGTGCATTTGTGTGAAGTAAACTGGAACTTTTATTCACTGTTTTGGAGGTGACTAGCTTTACTATGGATGAAAGCACCTTGCCATCTTCATTTGCTCAGTTTAAAGTCTGGCATTAAAGGCTGGTAAGCATTTGTATGAAATAAATTGGAATACCTATCCTGTTTCTGGGGTTGTCTGGTGGTACTGTAGATGAAAGCAACTTGACCACTTAATTTGCCCTATTTAATAGCCTATGTACATGTGTGTTGCATAAGTTGGAGTAATTATTATCTCTTTTTGGTGGGTAGGTGGAGTATGTGTGAAATGCATTTGTGTGAAGTACACTGGATTTTTATTCACAGTTTTGAGGGTTGCTAGATTTGCTGTGGATGAAAGCAACTTGGCACCTTCATTTGCTCACTTTAAAGTCTAGCATTAAGGGTGTGTGTACATTTGTGCAAAATAAATTAGAATGATTATTTTTTATTTTTATTGGTGTGGCTACTTTTGCTGTGGGTCTTTATTTGCTCAATTTAAAATCTGCCATTTTAATATCTTTAATATGCCGTGGATAGATGGAAATGGACAACTTTGTATGGATGAAAATAACTTGTCATATTCATTTGTTCAGTTTAAAGTCTAGCATTAAGGGCTAGTGTGCACTTTTGAGAAATCAGTTGGAATATTTACCCTCTGGTCAGTTTTAATGTGAAACAAAATTGAAACTATCCCTGATTTCACAGAATATTCCTGTCTTTGCCTAATGTTTTTGGCCAGCATCATATCCTCCTTTTGTGTCCAGCTTACATTGTGGTTTTAAATGACAAGTTTGCATTTACATGAAACAAACTGGAATGTTTAGCCTCTTGGTATTATTTGCATGAAACCAAGTTGAAACTGCAGAATGTTCTGACTTTGCTTTATATTTTTAGTTATGTGCCTCACAGAATGTGTGGTTTTCTACAAAATCATTCAGGACTGCAGTTACTAAATGGATGAGTAGCTGGCTGCAGCCAGCAGCAACTTTCTCCTCTAGTCATTAGCTCAGCTTGCATTCTTGATTTACAGGACTAATGTGCATTTTTATGAACTAGGTTGTGGATACTGTTTGTGAGAAACCAAGTTGAAACTGTTCCTGATTTTGACTCATTTTGAACTGTTCCTGATACAATTTGTGTTTTTTAGCAAATCACTGAGGACTGTAGTCATTACATAATGACAGACACTTCTGTTTCTGGCTTCATATCTTTCAGAAAATGCATACCATTGTAAAAATGTTATTGTAGCAACTTCCTGAGTATATAAGAGCAATATTTGAACTCTATAATGGGTCTAATGAGGGATGAGTACAGTGGGACAATGACCTCCTTTTTTCTGGATGAAAAGCCCTTAGTGATGAGGTGTGCCACATAGAAGGATTTCCTGACTGTTGTGGCGATGTGGTTATCGAAGGTGAGACCACTGTCCACCTGTGTCCCTAAGTCTCTTATCACACTTTCAGTGTTTAGTGTACTGCCACCTATATGGTAATTCACAGATACATGTTTTTTCCCAAAGGGGATAACTATACATTTCTTGGCATTGAGCTTGAGCCCATGGCTCTGGCACCAAGCATCTGTTTTTGTAAGGCCCTTTTGTAGAGTATCCACATCATTTGGGGATTCAGTAATGGCTCCCAGTTTGCAGTCATCTGCGAACTTTGTTAGCCAGAGTCCCTTAGTGTTGGCCTGTACTTCAGAGAAGTAGATGCCAAACAAGAGCGGTCCCAGGACTGAACCCTGAGGTACTCCACTTGTCACTTGTCTGGAGCTGGATTTGGAGTCGGCTACTTTTACAGTGTGGGTTCTATCAGTAAGCCAGTTAGCAACCCATTGAGTGACGTAGGGATTAATGCCCAGCTTAGTAGGTTTATCTATGATTGGCAAGGTCTAGATAGGCTGTGTGGACTACCTTACCCTTGTCCATGGCTCTGGAGACTGATTCGAAGAAGTCAATCAGGTTCAGTAGACAAGATCGGCCCTTCATGAACCCAAACTGGGTAGGGTCCAGTGTTTGAAGGTTGCCGATGTCTTTGTTTATAAGTTCCATAATAATATGCTCCATGGCCTTGCAGATAAGGCTTGTCAGACTGATGGGACAGTAGTTTCCAGGATCCAAGGAGGATCCCCCCTTGTGGAGTGGGATAACTGTAGCTTTGCGCCACTCAGTGGGCACGAAACCTGAGGTGAGGCTATGATTAAACATGCCACTTAGGTGAGGTGCCAGTTCATATTGTAGTTCATGTAGTACACAGGCTGGGATGTCATCTGGTGCCATGGATGCTGTAGTTTTAGCTTTGGAAAGTGCATTTTTTACCTGTGTGGCCATTATTGCCATAATTTTGCAATCTTCTGGTATTGAGATGGGCCATTTAGGGGGTGAGAGGGGGGTGAAGTTGGCACTGAATCGATCTGCCAGGATATTGGCAATATCCTTGTGATCAGTATATTTAATGCCATTCTGTTTTAGCTCAGAGCAGATCTGAGCATTGCCATTTAGATTCTTGACATAGTTATAGAGTTCCTTGTGGTTGTCTTTGGAATCTTTGGCAATTTTATTTTCGTAACTAGCTTTGGAGGATTTTATGAGGGATCTCAGTTTTTTACCGAGGCTGGTTAGGGCAAAGCATCGTGGTCTGTCAATCATGTCATCCCAGGCAGACAGATACCTTATCCCCTTTGAATGACACCAGAAGCTTAGCCAATTGTTGAAGTCAATCGTTTTGTCCTTATATTATGGTATCATTCTGGGCGAAGGCAGGATGCTACTCAAGGCTAGGGTCATACCTGCTTGAGCCACATGATCTGAGAGCTCTTCCGTGTCTCTTTTCATGTAGTCCAGGGAGGTACGTCTCAAGTCATTCACTCCAGCATGGACAATGACAGAGTCATACTTGTACTTTTTGTGGAGTGACTTGAGTGCATGCATTATGTGGCGGATCCTGGCACCCGACAGGCAGCTGGCTGTAATTTTCTCCTTATTCAACCTGGTGAGAGGGACATCAGTGTGCTGAACTATAGAGTCACCTATGACTAAAGTGTTAGTTACATTGTCTTGCCTTAGGGGCTGTTGCTGGGTGGCACACTGGTGTTGTGAACTATGTGACACTTTGGTTGTGATTGGTGTTTGTTTGCGTTTCAGCCTCAGAGGTCCTTGTTGCTTGGGCAGGTTACAGTTAAGGGCCTCTGCATATGTTAATTTAGTGTTGCTATATGTGGGTGTTGGTGGTATGGCTTTAGAAGGGCTATGTATTGCTTGAGGTGTAGTGTGGGTGTTAACCTTCTCCTCTTGACTGTCTAGCACAACCTTGGGTGGAAAGAGCTTTGCTTCCATTTTGGCTATGTAACTGCATCTCTCACAGGTTGTAGTGTTGGGTGGTAGGAGGAGAGGGCTGTCTGTGTACATGAGGCAATTGCTGTATTACCCCAGTATGCCCAGATTCACCAGGTGGACAGGAGAAATCACCGGAAGCTGACCCTTGGATATGCCTGGTTTGGTGTTTTTTTTTTCTTTTGTAAAGTACAGGAGCTGTTTTCCCTTACCTTAGCAAGGTACTTTGCAATTATAGGCTGTTTAGTGCCTACTATTAATTTCTCCTAATTAACAAGGAGAGTTGAGTGATTGTATCAGTTTAAGGCTTCCTAGTGCTTTCCAGCAGGTATTAGAGAAAGTGCTATTCACAGGGATGCTTAAAGGTAAGATGAAAAAAAATGCACACTGCAGTGTGCACTAGAGAAGTTAGATGTGAAAATAGGTAACTTACGTTTTACCTGTTTAATAAGTTAAGGTTTAGTGGAGAGTTACTATTTTTAAAACAGCAAGATGGATTGAAAGGGGTGATCACTTTTGTATCCTGGTACTATGGAATACAGTAGGATGGCCATTATGCCATTATGCACCCAACATATTAATTTATCAGCCCTACAGTGACCACATCAGTTGGCATAATGGTTAAGATCTTCATCTCCCATGCACAAGATACAAGGTTCCATTTCAAACTCACCAATGAATGGAGCTGTGGGCAGCAACACAGACTCCACATAGTGCACTATAAGGGGAGGAGCTGTACAGATCAACTGCTTTGTGCACCTCTTGTGGTGTGCAGTATTCTCAAGATAGGAAAACATGGATCACAGACTGCATGCCATGGCAGGGCTAGCCACTCAACGGTGTAAAATATGGCTCTAGGTGATTCAGTCATGTTGACTAATTTCACCAAAATGGGCATGGATAGTTACCAGTGATAAGTGGATTGAGTGCCCAGCATACTCCAAATTATGCCAGGGACCCATGCTAATGGTGGGAGGGGTGTCTATGCCCCTATTGGCCAATGTGTGCCCATCATAAAGCCCTGGGTCAATAAGCTACTGGTCAACTGGTGTTAGCTCTGTTGAGCGAAAGCCGGATGAAAAACCAACAAACCTGCCTAACATGAATTGAGAATTGATACACTTAATGTAGGTTCACTGACAGGATGCAACTTGAAAGTGGATGCCATGATGATATGGAGAAGGCTTGACTTCCTGTGTATCCAAGAGAAAGATTGAAGAGCAGTGTAGTGAAGCCACTTGGCTTGGGATCCAGAGTCTACTACTCAGAAGGATGACAGGCTAGAAATGGTGTGGGAATTGTGGTGAAAGAGAGGCTTTGGAAGGCAGTGAGGGATACCATCAGAACTAGTGACAGACTCATCGCAGTCAGACTCCAGTGTAATGATAGGGCAGTATTCATAATCTCAGTCTATGCAGCCTATGCCCCACAGCAGGGTTGTGATAGTGAGGAAATGAGTACATTCAGACAGCAGTTGTAGGACTTACTGGATAAAGCAGGACAACACTGATAATGGGAGACTTGACTGCACATATGGAGACAGACAGAACAGGATATGAGGACTGTCTGGGTCCACATGGATGGGGCAAAAGGAATAAAGAAAAAGGAGCCATTCTAGACTTTTGTCTGGCAAGTGGCTTGATAGTAGCCGACATATGGTATACAAAGGGAAACAGTTACAAATCATATACAAGATTGGCCATCATGCACCTCAGGTAGACTTCCTGCTAGTAAAGAAAGGGCACTTGGGTAGAATCAATGATTGCAAAGTCATCCCCAGTGAAATAGCATAAACCACTTGTTCCCACAATCATCAACATGCAATGGTCAGAGAGGGCTTTAAGGTCAACAGAGACCAGGCTGAAGACCTGGAAGCTGACTTAGAGAAAGTACAACAGTTCAAGGAATTAATCAGGGCTCTGGCACCCCAAGAAGAGGAGGAAATAGGTGGAGTTGAAGAAGAATGTCAGTGCCTCAAAACAGCATGTGTGAGGACTACAGAACTGATATGTGGTCAAGCCAGGTATGGAAATAAGGTACATAAGGAAAGCTGATGGTGTTATGCAGAGGTCAAGGAAGTCACTAAAAGAGGGAGTGCATGAAAAAGTGTGTTATAGAAACGACTCACCAGGCTAGGAAGGAATACTTGTTGGCTAACAAAGAAGCTAAGAAAAAAGTTGCAATAGCAAAGAACAGGGCATTGGAGGCACTCTGCCAGCGTCTGGAAAGTGTCTCAGTAAGTGGCACAAAGAAACTCTATCAGGTTGCAAGACAAACACAGAAAGGTAAAGAAGATAGTCAGATACCCTACATAAGGTATGCCAGCAACAACCTGCTCACTAGTCCACAGTACATCAAAGGCAGATGGAAGGAGTATTTCCATCAGCTTCTGAAGGAAGAAAACTCCACAGAAGCTGTACTGCCCCAGACACAACCTAGTTGAGAGAAGAAGAGGAGCCTACCTAAGGAAAATGAAGTCAAGGAAAGCAGCAGGTTCAGATGAGGTCACAGCAGATATGATAAAGATGCTGAGGAAGATAGGGGAGAAATGGCTCCTGAGAGTAGTCATAGCAGTGTGGAGAGAAAGATGTACCCAGATGACTGGAGAATAAGCATACTCATGCCAGTGTACAAGAACAAAGGGGACATCCACAATTGTGGACAGTACAAAGGCATCAAACTCCTATCACATTGTATGAAAGTTCTGGAGAGGGTAATTGATAAACAGATATGCAGAATGTAAGATGGGAGATGGGCAGTTTTGATTCAGATCAGGATGCAGTACAACTGACCTGATGTTTGCAGCGAGACAGATAGCTGAGAAGAAGCTAGAGATGAGGAAAGAGTCCAGCTGGTCATTCCTAGACTTGGAGAAAGCATATGACAAGGTCCCAAGAAAGCTGATTTGGGCAGTATTGCGGTTGTTAAAAGTCCCAGAAACATTGGTAGAATTAGTGCAGGCTAAGTACTAATGACCCGATGACTCAAGTACGAACAGTGTTCGGTTTCACAGAGGGTTTTCCAGTGAGAGTAGGTATGCACCAGTGTCCAGCTCTGAGCCCATTGCTGTTCATACTGGGGATAGACTACATTAGCAAATAGGTCAGCAAAGTCAACAAAGTTTCTTTATGCAGATGATGTGGCATTACAGGCAGACTCTGATCAAGAACTTCAGCAAGGGCTAGGGGAATGAAATGTAAAACTGAAGGCACATGGGATGAAACTAAGCACAGATATGAAAATGGTAATGGCAGCAAACTGGGGAAATCAGAAGAAGCTGAGAATTGAGACAGAATGGAAGATAGTAGAACAGGTTAATAGCTTCATGTATCTGGGAGGGGTGGTTGAGGAGAAGGGAAAGAAGAGGTCAAAGCTAGAATCAGAGTGGCTGCAGCCAACTGGCAGAGATTCTTAGGTGCAGTCAATGCCAAAGAAGCTGAAAAGTAAGGAGTACAAGACAGTGATGAGACCAGTGCTACTGTATGGTACAGAAACCTCTGCAGTAAAGGCAGAGCAGATGAGGAAGCTAGAAGTGATGGAAGTGAAGTGCCTGAGAAGGGTGGTAGGCTGTACAGTGTGGAACAGACGAAGAAATGAGGACTTGTTCAGAACTTATTGTAAGCACTAAATAAGCTACAAATTACTACAGCACTCAACTTTCCTCACTGTCTAGAGGAAAACAGTTTCTAGTACTTAACAAATAAGCACATATCCAGGCATGTCTAAGGGTCAGCCCCCGGTGTTTTCTCCTGTCTACCTGATGAATCTGGGCATCTTGGGGCAATGCAGTAATTGCCTCGTGTACACAGACAACCCTCTCCTCCTACCACCCAACACTGCAACCTGTGAGAGATGCACTTATATAGCCAAACTGGAAGCAAAGCTCTCTTCACCCAAGACCGGACTAGACAGTCAAGAGGAGAAGGTAAACACTTGCACCGCACCACACTCAGCACATAGTCCCTCAAAACCTACACCACCAAAACACGCACATAGAAACACAAAACACACACCTACATTCATGGAGGCTCTCAGTAAAAACCTGCCCAAGCAACAGGGACCTCCAAAGCAGAAACATAAGCAACCTCCACTCTCCAACACAACCCAAATGACACATAGCCCACAAACTCAGTGTGCCACTCAACCACAGCCCATAAGGCATAGCAATGTACCCAACACTCTAGTCATAAGTGACTCTATAGTCAGGCACACTGATGTTCCACTCACCAGGCTAAACAAGGAGAAAGTTACTGTCAGCTGCCTGTCGGGTGCCAGGATCCGCCACATAACGCATGCACTCAGGTCACTCCACAACAAGTACAAATATGACTCTGTCATTGTCCATGTTGGTGTAAATGACCTGAAACGTACTTCCTTGGACTACATGAAAAGGGACATGGAGGAGCTGTCCGATCTTGTAGCCCAGGCCGGTATGACCCTAGCCCTGAGTAGCATCCTGCCATCACCCAGAATGATACCACAGTACAAGGACAAAATGATTGACTTCAACAATTGGCTAAGCTTCTGGTGTCATTCTAAGGGGATCCAGTATCTGTCTGCCTGGGATGACATGATCGACAAGCCCCGATGCTTTGCCAGAGATGGCCTGCACCTGTCTCCCTTGGGATTCCGGATACTGGCTAAGGCTCTAGCCACCCCTATAGTGCCTTTTTTAGGCAAGGTTCAAATGACAAATTCACCACCCTAACAGGTACAGGCAAGAAGAATCTGAGGGTATTGATACTCAATGCTAGAAATCTAAACCTCAAAATGCACTCTCTCAAGGCACTCCTTAAAATGGAGAACATCGACATCTGTGCAGTGACAGAGACCTGGTTCAAGGATCCAAAGATTACCCCTGCATTACCAGGCTATAATTCATACCACACCTTTCGGCCACCTAACCTGGACCAAAACACTAAAGGCGGAGGCGTGTCCATATTCATTAAGGATATCCACACCTCCAGGCTAGTTGCTCAGCATAATGCATCCGAGATTATCCAAGTGCAACTAACTCTGGGCAAGACAGCAATCCAAATTGTAGCTTGCTACAGATCCCCCACCATGCCCCAGGATTCCCACTCCTCATTTCTTAATACACTGGAAAATATTAGGGTACAACCTAACACCCTAATAATGGGTGATTTCAACTACCCTACCATTAACTGGGAAAACTACTCATGTACCAACTCTTGTGCTCAACGTTTTCTGGAATTCATAAATTCCAATGCCATGGATCAACTTATCCACACCCCCACCAGGGGCAGCAATATCCTAGACCTGGTTATTACCAACATGGGCAACCGGTGCTCCACACCAGAGGTCAATTCCTTGTTGGTCAGATCCGACCATGAGCTAATCACCCTAGACATCCACATCCCTCCCCACCCCCATTAGGGAAACCACAGTAAAAAATTTCTCCAAAGCCAACTTCACGCTTCTTAATACAGAAGTGGCAAACTTCACGACACCCATGCTGATGGACAATAGAGGTATGACTGCTGAATCCTACACAAATGCACTTTATAAGCACTTACATGAGTGCATGGATCATGCAATCCCTAACAGAACCAAGATGCTATCCTCCAAAAAAAGGAAGCCAATCTGGTGGTCCCCTGCCATAAACAAACTCTGCAACAGAAGAAAGAAACTGTTGCAAAAAAGAGTAAAATCCCATGATTGAAGGAACTCCCTGGTCAGCTTCAGTAAGAAGCTGAGATCCCTCATAAAATCCTCCAAAGCTAGTTATGAAAACAAAATCACCACTGACTCTAAAGACAACCACAAAGCATTCTATAGCTATGTCAAGGATCTCAATGGCAACACTCAGATCTGCTCTGAGTTACAGCACAATGGCACTAAATATACAGAACCAGCAGATATTGCCAACATCCTGGCAGATAGGTTCAGTGTTAACTTTACCCCTCTGTCATCCCCTAAAAGGCCCATCTCTATAACAGAAGAATGCAAAGTTCCTGTAATCACGGCTGCACAGGTAAAAAAAACACTATCCAAAGCCAAGAACACAGCATCCATGGGACCTGACAACATCCTAGGCTGTGCTCTACATGAACTACAGAACGAACTGTCACCCCACCGAAGTGCCATGTTCAATCATAGCCTCACCTCAGGCTATGTGCCCACTGAATGGCACCCAGCGACAGTTATCTCACTCCACAAAGGGGGAGCCACCACAGACCCCAGAAACTACCGCCCCATTAGCCTAACGAGCCTGGTCTGCAAGGCTATGGAGTGTATCATCATGGAACTTATAAACAATGACACTGGTAATCTCCAAACTCAGGATCCCACCCAGTTTGGATTTGTAAAAGGCAGATCATGTCTCCTAAACCTGATAGACTTCTTTGAAGCATTCACCAAAGCCGTAGATGAGGGTAAGGTGGTTCACACAGCCTATCTAGATCTTGCCAAGGCTTTTGACACCATCCCCCACTCTGGAATTATAGATAAACTCACTAAACTAGGTATAAATCCTTATGTCACAAGATGGGTTGCCAACTGGCTCACTGACAGAACCAACACTGTGAAAGCAGCAGACTCCAAATCCAGCTTCAGACCAGTGACAAGTGGAGTACCACAGGGTTCAGTCCTGGGTCCTCTACTGTTTGGTATCTACTTCTCTGAAGTACAGGCCAACACAGAAGGTCTTTGGCTAATGAAGTTCGCAGATGACTGCAAACTAGGAGCCATAATCAAAACTCCAAAAGATGTGGACATCCTACAAAAGGGCCTTGCTGAGACAGATGCCTGGTGTCAAAGCCATGGCCTCAAGCTCAATGCCAAAAAGTGCATTGTCATTCCTTTTGGTAAAAACTCAGTACCCATGAACTACCACATAGGTGGTAGTCTACTTAACACCAAAAGTGTGATAAGAGACCTTGGGACACAGGTGGACACTAGTCTCTCCTTTGATAATCACATCACCACAGTAGTCAGGAAATACTTCTATGTGGCACACCTCATCACAAAAGGTTTCTCATCCAGGAAAAAAGAGGTCATTGTTCCCCTCTACTCATCACTCATTAGACCCATTATAGAGTACAATGCCCCTTTTGGTATGTACCTCACAAGACATCTACAACAACTGGAAAGGCCACAGAAATACCTCACAAAGAGGATTACCTGCCTCAAAGAGATGTCCTATGCAGACCGTCTCAAAAAACTGCAGCTTTATTCCATTGCATATCGCCTACTCAGAGGTGATCTCTGCCTAACACACAAAGCTATGTCAAACCCAGAGCTTTTAGACATTCTCCACTTAAAGAAATCCCAATCCCTACGAGCTACACGCTCTAGGGACCTAAACCTCGTCACCACAATAAACAGAACATGCTGGAGGGATGGATTCCTGTCCCAGAGACTTCCCATACTCTGGTACAAACTACATATCTATATCAAACAAAGCTCCTCATTAGCACTGTTCAAGAAAAATCTTGATGATGGGATGGGAGATAGGAAATTCACCCCGGGGATCACTTCTGTGGCTCTGCTCGACAGTGGCACAGGAACATAATTTTATTGGGTGGCAAAAGCCAGGGTACCTTTGGCTAGGCTTATATAGGCCCTAGGGCCAGTAGCCTAGTACCTACCTATGAACCTATAAAAGCAGAAGCCAATGTTTCTCCATTTGCAGAAAAGATCAAAGATGACAAATTATACTGGTTCAGAAACATGCACAGAAAAGCAGAAGACAATCTGGAGAAGAATATTTGGGACAGACAAAAAGAAGATAAGAGGAAATGAAGATGTCCAGTAAAGCAGTGGATGGATTTTATGAGAGAAGATCTGCAACAGAGAAGCATGAGTGTTGAAGAAGGCAGGAGTGTGGCATTGAATCTAGAGAGATGGCAACAGTTAACATGATATCCTGACCCCATGTAGAAAAAAAATGTGAAAAAAGGAGGCTGATGATGATAAGGATGATGATGGTGATGATGATGATGATGATGCAGTGACCACAAAAGGCTTGGCCTGTGCCTGTGTGACAGCTCTGCCCACCCAATGTATAATGGCCATGGTGACATTCAACTCAGGTATGGTGCAGGAATTAGGGCATTACCCCAACTGCTGTTCCCATGTTCATTGGAGCCACTAGCATACACACTGTTGCCTGGGGAGTAGGAGAAATGGCTGCACCCTGAGATGATATGCTGGCTGCTATTCTACACTGTTCACCAGGGACTGAGGTGTGTGACAGATGCAACAGAGCTGTGTCTTTGGAAGGGGAGGGTTATATGTCCATCACAGCACATGTACATGATACTTGTAGGGTGGCCACAAACTGTGCTGTGCTTTGGCTGCCATCATCATAAAGTTTAAATGTTTCCTTACTGTCAGGCATGCTCCATCAATGATTTTCATCAGTCAAGTCAGATGAATATCATATTTTGCCTTTCCATTTTTAATTGCATTTTGAAGAACTTTTTTCAGTCTGTTAAAGTTAGTTTTGTTTCTGTATGTAGGAAACATTTTGCAAATACTGAACACCTTCCCTTACTTTACATACAAAGATGTTAATTTCTTGCTCCACCAATGTGAGAGTGTAGCACTAGCAAGCAGCTGATGATTCAACATGTTTAAAAATACTGTTCACTATTTGGTATCCAAATTCTGTTCCTGTAAAATTAAGGGCTAGATTCCAATGACTGTATTTAAACTAACTATTAAAGAGTAAAATGTAATGTTTAGGTAATCATATTTTTAAAATGATTGCCATTGAAGTTGTATAGAACCCATTCATCCATCCATCCACACCTCCTTTTTCCCATTTTTGCACATGTGTTTGGGGTGTCACTTCAACAGTGACAATCATCTAGAGCCAAGAATACATCACCGGGTGGCTAGCCTTGCCATAGGTATAGAACCTATCTTAAAGATAAGCACATTGTGATCCAAAACACCCAAAGAGGCAATAACCTGGACAGATTTGACCTAATTGGCTACATTGGTGCAAACAGTGTCCAGTGAATACCACTGTCTAGTATTTTCCTTTATCAATTACTTAACACAATTTAATAATAAAACTAAAAAATTACACGAATTCCAACTCGCCACTCGAAACAGCTCAGTGTTTATTTTAAGTGCGTTAAAATATCAGTACACTTTTCGTCAAGGCCACTGCCCTAACTTCTTTAGAAAAAACGGAAAACAACTAGTAACTGCCATTTATAATAAAATGTAACAATCATTAATTAATCAATTTACCCCCCTTTTAAAGACACAAGACATAATTCAGACAAACGTACCCTATCTAAATATAACCCCAGTATTCCAATTATCATAATTTTAAAAATACTTAAAACCAATAGACTGAATCTATACTCATAAAATGATGTACACAAATATAACTATATAAACACACATGAGTGTGTAACAATGTCACCATTCGGGGACATCAAAAAGTATGTACTCGTATAAAAAAAAAATGCAGTTATTAAAAAAATATTTGTTAATTATATAATTTGATGAATACTCAAAGTATGGCTTTAACTACTCATAAAGGCACATGTTGGGAGACCCTAACATTTGATAATAAACATTGATGTATAAAAAATGAAAAATATGAAAAATATATCTATACATGTGTGTATAAAAAATCCGCAAATATGTATACATTAGGTAAAAATACATATACGTAAATACAAGAATGCATCACAGACAAACATGGATATCCAAACAAATAAAATGCATGAAAAATGTGGAAATAGTAGAAAGTGTGCATGTACATCCTTATAGAAGAATGTATACATTAATCTTTATATATACACACCTATCCATACCATTTGGTAAGACAAATCTCCACTTTTTCAGTTATTTAATTTTATTTTGTCCCATTTAATTTATTTTATTTTATTTTATTTTATGCTGGATGATCAATCATTTTATTTTATTATATTATATTTATTTCATTTCATATTATCATATTTTATTACCTAATTAGGTTTTTTAACCTTAAAATGCACATAATGGAACACATTTCATTAATGCCTGGATATTGGCAGGCATTTGTCCTAAGTTGCCATAAAAGTTCCTTCCTCTCAAGTTTCAAAGACTCCGGTCCTCCCCTTCTGTCTTTCTCCAATTGCTCAATAACCCTAAATTTAAATTCATGGCCATTAAACTCACTAATGTGTCTAGCTAGTGCATTTTCTAGCTTATTTCTATTGATACAGTAAATATGCTCGTATATTCTTTCACTAAGCTTTCCATCGGTTTTACCGATATAGAATGCTGGACAGTGTATACATTTAGCTAGATATACTACTTGTTTGCTGCTACAGTTAAACCTCCCATTGGTCTTGTATTTCAAGCTGCCTATTTTGAAATTATAGCCTCCGTCAATGTGTTTACAAACCCTACACATATTACACTTAAACATCCCCTCTTTGGTGGTAAATCTTCGACTATTAGCTTGTAGGATTTCTTTCAAGTTGTTACCACGCTTAAAGATAATTTTTGGTCTCTCTGGAAATAAATCTCTAAGGTGGTGGTCACTCATCAAGAACTCCCAATTTTTCATAATAATGTTCGTTATTCTATAGGAGTCTGTGTTGAAAGTACATAAAAACCCGTTGGTGTTAATCAGTTCCTTATTTACACTAGGCGCCATGCTCCCTCCTTTTACCTTGTTCAGTATTGGCACGTAGTGTCCTATAAGTCTTTTATGCTGCACTTCGTTAACAGTATCCTGAAGGAAATGTAAAGGGTAACCCCTCTCTTGAAAGAAATTAATCATCAAAGTACATTCTTCTTCAAACTCTTCATCTTTAGTTGTCATTCTGGCTGCCCTAACTAGCTGTCCCTTAACCACAGATCTCTTCTGGTGTATAGGATAACAGCTAGTGTAATGCAAAAACGTATTGGAATAGGTATTTTTCCTATAAATTTTGGAAACAAACATCCTATCATCATACTCCTTTCGTAGGTCCACGTCTAGGTATGCTATCCTATCTTTACTAGAATTAAATGTAAATTTAAGGAAATCGGTACTAGTGTTGAACAGTGCTAACATACCACTAAGTTCATCATCTGTTCCCTGGAATAGTATAAATATATCATCCAGAAAACGCATATAGAACAATATTTTATCTCCAAAGTCCGGACTGTTCAACACAAAACACCTTTCCCAATATGCCATTACTAGGTTCGCCAGTCCTGCTCCACATGGGGAGCCCATTGCGACTCCAATTTTTTGGTGGTAAATATCATCATTAAACATTACATAATTATAAGAAAGGACTGTATCTATCAGTTCTTCCACTAGTTTGATTTTGTTAGTAGGTGCATCCAATAGTCTAAACATACATGAAACCCATTCAATCCCAACAGCATGTGGGATGGAGGAGTATAAGTCCTTTACATCTACCGTAACAAAAACACTATCAGCACAAAACTCTAAGTTGTTAATAGCTTGTAAAAATGACCAAGAATCTTTTGAAATTTGACACTCATTTTTAATATATTTCTGTAAAATTTTATCCACTACCCTAGCACACGTGTAGGTAATACTATCCCTTCAGTCAACCAAAGGTCTCATGGGTGGGTTACTCACACATTTATGTACTTTAGGGATTCTGAAAAGAACTGGAACTCTAGGTGCTGGCTGCTGTAAATAAATGTATAAGCTTTTATCAATTCTAGCTTCAATATAAAGTTCCTCTATTAAAGCTGAAACCTTCCTGTATGCCCCGTACATCTCACTCGTGGAGGCTTTCACATAAGTGTCACTGTCCAAGATGTTTAACATTCTAGTATTATAGTCATCGGTGGTCATTATAGCAAGGCCCCCACCTTTATCAGGTTTCACAATACGAATTGGAGCCTGACTTAAAAATCTCAAAATCTCCCTCTCTTCTCTACTTACATTATGTTTATAACTATTTGTGTGGCCAGATGTTGATTTAACTTTATTTAAATTTCGTAAGTCAACTTCACTTACTTTTTCAAAGAGAGCAATAAGTGGGTGTAAAGGGGGATTATAGACACTAGAAACGTAGTAGTCAGATTTCTTATTCAAATTCTCACCCATTATGGCCAACAGGTTAAGTTTCCTAGTGAAAATTTTTAGATTGATTAATGTGTTAGCCACGTCTAGCTGGACAGTAGGGACAAATGAAAACCCTTTCGACAACAAATCTATTGTTTCTGTACAAATTGCCATATCTGTGTAGTTGAAAATCTTAAAAAACATCCAAAACATTATTAACTACCATTTTTTCTTTTTGTTTTTCATGTTCCTGTTGTTCTGTGTCCCTGGCTTCGAGGCCGGGGCTCGGAAATTTCTTTTATTAAAGTTACCTCCCATTTTATTCTGTCCTCCATTGTTTAGGGCAGAAAAATTGGTATTGGTGTTTTTGGTGTTTTTTGCTAGTTTTTCACTCCGACAAATAAACCCTTGATTGTCCTGTTGATTGTTCCCCGAATATGTGCCATTAGTGTTAAAAGAATCCCTTATCTCAGTCTCAGCTTCTTGATTGTCATTAGCCCTGTTACCTGGGGCATTACTGTTATTATCAATATTGACAAATGCTCCTCTTTGGGAGCTAGGTGGATTTGGGTATGCATTTCCTGCCCCGTAGTCTTTGAGATCCCGTTTTATTTTCTTTATTTTGGTGATGTTCAACTTCAATAGGTATTGGTCAATACTAACAAAAATACGGTCATATTCAAACCGGTACCTAGGAAAACTCATATCGTTTTTTATTGAGGAATCCAGTTCCTCAATTTCGGTCAGCAAGTCATCGACCATGAGCTGGTAATGAGTACAAAATAGGTCCAAAAGTTCAATCCCATGTTTGTCAAACAGGGAAATCAGAGCTTTATGAAATAATGATCCCTCAATAAGCCCAGTAGGGAACTGCCATTGTCTAAGTCCCTTCGGGATTATCTTTAAGTTAATACATTCTCTAAAGTATGCTACTTCCAATTGTAGCTTCCGTATTTTACACAGTTTCTCATCAAAAACAGACAACTTAGAGGCTAAATCCATGCTTACCCCTTGGTCGACTTCTATTCCATTGCTTGAGTGTACTTCAGTAAAAGAAAAAGATCTCTGTACCCAAGAGGTCAAACTTTCAGTTCGTGTGAGATTATTATTGTCCATCTGGTGGTTCTCTACCTGGGTGCGTCTTAGACTGATTTCGTCAGCTGTCTCGCTTCTACGAACATGGGTCCTCGATGACGTTGTTGGTTCCTCAACCGAATAGGATCCTCCACCCTGCAAATCTGCGTTAGCGTTTGTAGGAACGGAAACTGCATTGCTGCCTGAATTAGTACCCCGCGGGTCTCGCTGTGAATTTGTAGCTCCTTCGAGCCTTTGAGTCAAATTATCCACTTTTTGAGATAACAATTCAATAAGTGCCGTCAAGTTGCCATCACCTTCATTCCCATTAGGAGAGGAGACAACTTTCGGTGGCGAGTTTGGATCAATGTCAACAGAAGACGAAGACAAACCAAGAAAAAGTATCAAAACCCCAAAACTAAAAAATTACACGAATTCCAACTCGCCACTCGAAACAGCTCAGTGTTTATTTTAAGTGCGTTAAAATATCAGTACACTTTTCGTCAAGGCCACTGCCCTAACTTCTTTAGAAAAAACGGAAAACAACTAGTAACCACCATTTATAATAAAATGTAACAATCATTAATTAATCAATTTACCCCCTTTTTTTTTTTTTTTTTTTAAAGACACAAGACATAATTCAGACAAACGTACCCTATCTAAATATAACCCCAGCATTCCAATTATCATAATTTTAAAAATACTTAAAACCAATAGACTGAATCTATACTCATAAAATGATGTACACAAATATAACTATATAAACACACATGAGTGTGTAACAATGTCACCATTCGGGGACATCAAAAAGTATGTACTCATATCAAAAACAATGCAGTTATTACAAAATATTTATTAATTATATAATTTGATGAATACTCAAAGTATGGCTTTAACTACTCATAAAGGCAATATAATATAATAAAATAAAATGATTGATCATCCAGCATAAAATAAAATAAAATAAATTAAATGGGACAAAATAAAATTAAATAACTGAAAAAGTGGAGATTTGTCTTACCAAATGGTATGGATAGGTGTGTATATATAAAGATTAATGTATACATTCTTCTTTAAGGATGTATATGCACACGTTCTACTATTTCCACATTTTTCATGCATTTTATTTGTTTGGATATCCATGTTTGTCTGTGATGCATTCTTGTATTTACGTATATGTATTTTTACCTTAATGTATACATATTTGCGGATTTTTTATACACACATGTATAGATATATTTTTCATATTTTTCATTTTTTTATATATCAATGTTTATTATCAAATGTTAGGGTCTCCCAACATGTGCCTTTATGAGTAGTTAAAGCCATACTTTGAGTATTCATCAAATTATATAATTAATAAATATTTTTTAATAACTGCATTGTTTTTGATACGAGTACATACTTTTTGATGTCCCCGAATGGTGACATTGTTACACACTTGTGTGTGTTTATATAGTTATATTTGAGTACATCATTTTACGAGTATAGATTCAGTCTATTGGTTTTAAGTATTTTTAAAATTATGATAATTGGAATACTGGGGTTATATTTAGAGAGGGTACGTTTGTCTGAATTATGTCTTGTGTCTTTAAAAAAAAAAAGGGGGTAAATTGATTAATTAACGATTGTTACATTTTATTATAAATGGCGGTTACTAGTTGTTTTCCATTTTTTCTGAAGAAGTTAGGGCAGTGGCCTTGACGAAAAGTGTACTGATATTTTAACGCACTTAAAATAAACACTGAGCTGTTTCGAGTGGCAAGTTGGAATTCGTGTAATTTTTTAGTTTTGAGGTTTTGATACAATTTAATACTAATGTTTTTCCAAAAAATTACCTTTAAAATGGCTCCTTGCAGAGTAAGATGTCCAGTTTATTTTCAGAATATTAAAATTTCCAATAAGTGTTATATTTTTAATCTGCTACTTCACTTGTTTTTGTAAAATTTGTGATGCGTTTCTGTGTTCTTTGATGGAGTGCAATAAAGTGTAACTAAATTTATTTTTTTCAGGCATCCTTACCTTAAGTATTTTAACAGCAGAGATGTCTAAGTCTGAGTCAGATATTATTGGTATTACTTGAATAGAGTTGTATAGCAGCAATACTTTTCCTCAACCTTTTACGTTTTCTCTTATATGTGTGCAATTATTATATCCTGATATTGACAAGTCCCTTCTATCCCATGACTCAATTACAGTTAAAATTATAATGCTTTCTGCATGAAACACAGTAAGGAGCTTATTACATTTTTTTCTAAGGCTTTATGCATTACACTGTTTCTAGTCAAATCAGAGCTCTGCATTCTAATTAGGTCTTACATACTTCAGGTTTGCTAGCATTCTCTAAAATGGAGTAATAACTTCTCCAATTTTACTTCTTAGATAACTTGCCCCATAATGATCATTTCTTAAAAGCTGCTCATTATGTGCAATGTCTTCCCAATAAGTTATAAAGTGTACATAATAAATAGGATATCATTTCCTTAGCCATGTGTTATACCTGTGAGCTTTTGAAAATATTTAATTCATCCATTCATGTGATAGTAATATTTCACAAAATGTGAAGCTAATTTTAAATCTTCCTAAGTTCTCCAGAATATTAAGTTCTATTTTTTATATAGATTAATGTGGTATATTTCAAGTTATTTGTGACTATGTTCAAGATTATGTGTTTGTATTTTATTATATTACATATTACATAACAGCTTATCTAACAGTATTGAAGTTTCTTCATGTTTCAGACCAGGTATTGAAGACACAATTATTAAGTTCTTGTTTTGGTCTGTTTCTATTCTTCTAGTTGGACCAAGTATGGTGTCTCTGAAAATGAGAATTTCATTAACTGAAGTATTTTCTAAATAACATATATAATCATTTAAAAGATGAGGTTCCCTAGACTGTCTGTGTTATGGTCTATAAACAGTATGATTTTGTAGATCTTTAGAGACCTGTAAGGTTTCTAAGCCATATAAGGCTCCTTTGTTTAAATTGTTTCTGTTTTAATGAATTGTTATGATTTGTGTTGGTGTCATTGTCATAGCCAGTCTCTCCAATATGTTTTTTGATGTTTTGTAATTGACTAATTTGTTTTCTAGGACTCCTCATCTTTAGGTTCTGACATCTTGCTCAGAATGACAATTTCCAGATATTACTGTTGACACTGAATCTGACGGTCCATTCCTGTTTGATCAGTGCTTACTAATAACTTTGGACTAATACTGAATGACATAGTATAGTTAATGTGCGATTGAGATTCTGATGCAGAATTAATAGCAACATCCCTGCTATACTACACCTCATATTTTGAGTGACAAAGGATCCCTTGTGTTCTTTATTATACTAATTAACATTATTTTTCACTTTTCCCTTTACTTTTTCTTTTTAAATGCATTTTAGATGATGTTACCATATTAGTGTTGTTGCCTGACCTTCTATTTTTTCCTCTTTTCCTAATAATGTCTGTAATACAGTTATTAGGCATATGGCCAAAAAGGTTTATCAGGTAAAGATTTTGTTTTTATCTAGGACAGCATTTTTATCTTCCTTCTAACATTTTATAAATTCATTAATTGCCTTAATTGTTTTGGTGGTGCCGAACTTTCCCTGTAGTTTAATGTTTAAAGCATCAAATCTAGTGCAATTGATAAAGTTAGTATTATTGTTTTTATTGACACTCTTTTACCAACCCCTCTACAACATTCTTGACATCTCTTCCTAGTGTCCCATATCCAATACTTGGTCTACCAACTGCTCCATGTTCCCTGGATTTTAAACCACATACCTGCTGGGGTCGACATGGAATCTAAGGGCATCCTGAGGGTCTGCCACTATTCACCCACTGGGGGGGGGGTCTATTCTTATGGTCTACCTTATTTCACCCCCTCACCAACACATGCCTTGACTATCTCCTCAGAGACATGCAGTCCACACTGAGCTCCTCCATACATGCAGATGATGTTAGCAAACTGCCCCACTTCTCTGCAGAAGCACCTCACAATTGGCTTCCCAGTCTCTGTCAGGAAACTGTGCACCTGCGCACATGTCATCCGGCCACCTAGGATGGGACCACCTATCCTCCCTGAAAGTGCCTCAGTTTCCAAAGATGCTAATTAAACCCAGGTCAGCTGGGCATTAAGCAGGGCATTATCCCTCTGTCCCATGGCACTGGCTTGGTATAGTTAACATTATTAACTTGTTCACTATTTTTAAACAAAAATATAGCTTGAGAAAGACACTATACCAGAAATGTGTGCTTAAGCAAATCTTCAAATTCATAACCATGTAGGGTGTCCATTTATGCTATGTCTGATAATTTATAGTGGTATACAATACCTTTAACAGACTGTTTCTCAATACACAGTACAAGGACATTTTCAATTTATCTTATGACCTTGGGAGAATACAATTGCAAAATCGACTATAGTTCTATTCCATTCCAGATAGTGTCAGCAACCTAGAGAAAGTACTGATAGTTTGATATATGATACATGCTCTGTATACCACAACTGCAATGAAAAGTATTATTGTTAAAGTGTTTATACAATACAATATATACAGAATTTTAAACACCTTAGTGTTATCAGTTAATACCCTAAGGTATAGCAGTTGGATTACAAATACTCAATGAAGAGCATCAGATGTTTTTGCTCCAGCAACAGATATTTATCTTACTAATATGTCATTATAACGCCGGGGCTCATGAGAAACAGTTTCAGATATGAGCTATTAAAATGTTAGTTCTAAATACTTATTACCATGTTCCCTCATTCTTTTGTTATCGTGATGTCATGAAAAGGTGAGCAAAGCATGTCTTTATGTTTTTGCATCACCAGTACATGAGAGATATCTGCTTGCCTCACATCTGCTCAAGTCAGACAGTTTATGTATAAAATACGACCTTATTATTGACTGAAAAGCCTGCCAGATATTAGTATGTCACGACTGGCTAACAAGAAGCAAGTTAACAGGAAAAGTAAAGAAAGCAGCAACAAAGCTGTATCCCCACCAGCTGCAAAAGTATGAAAGATGGTATGGAAAACAAAAAGTAAAACAAATAAAGCTCACAAATGCTGTCCCTCCCCATCTGCTTGAGACAGGTAGTACAATGGATCTTTGTTATTGGATGAAAAGGTTGCCATTTACTGGTATGTCACCACTGGCCACCAGGTGCAAGTTAACAGCAAAAATAAAGAAAATAAGTAAAAGATTGTATCCCCAGAGCCCTTAGCAAGCCAAGAGGATGCAGGGAAAATAAAAATAAAACAAATGAAGCTACCTCAAATCATTTCTACTCATCTGTTCAAGACAGGCTGTTTAAGTATACAAGGTAGGCATTTTATTGGCTAGAAAGGCTGCCAGTCACTAACTTGTCATCACTTGCTACCAGAAAGCAAGTTAACAGCAAAAATAAAGAATTTAATTAAAATGCAACTTTTTCCAGAACCCTTAGAAGAGCCCGAGTTGTTGCAGAAAACAAATGTGAGACACTGAGGTGGTGTGTGGAATTCTGCTCCACAAAGTCAAGTCCTCCATTGGGTATAAGGTAGCAGTCTGTCAATTATGGCTGAGATGCAACATCTATCTGTCAATAAGTGATGTGCATGTAGGCAGATCCTCTCCCATGCCCATCATCTCACAAGCAATGCCAGTTGCAGTGGTGCAGGCAGGATTGAGCATGTCAGATTCCACCTTGATACTGTGAAATATTACTTGGACATATACCTAAATAACACGTTGTACTGCGGCATAGTCTATAATATGAAGCACATACTTACATAAAGTTTACTGGATGGTTATAACCATAATATATGGAATGTATACTGTTCAAAACCATAATTTCAGCAATAACCCTATATTCATGGTCAGAGCCAATTATATTGTAAAAAACAGTAAGAAAACACAATTGGAAGGCAAGCTACTGAATTATGTAAAAAATAATATACTAGTCCCAAATACCGGAACTGGATAATAAGCACTCCCATATGGTCAATATTGACCATCCAAATCAGCCTCAGATATTATCAATATTGTAGCACAAAAAAACAAAAACAACCCAGCCCAAGAATGAGTCAACATTAACAATCTGTTCAAAAAATGGCATTCAAAAGGCCTACAAGTAATTCAAACAAGAAAATATCCACATTGTTAATTACAACAACCCAAAAAATAAGGGCTGCATCCACAGATTTTAAACAAAAGACTGGAATGTTCACACTCCAACAGCCTCAGTAAAATACAAATATGTGTCCATAAACGCTCCCAGCCCAAAAATGGTTCTGGAAACTTGATAACCAAAGTCACGTACCAAGGATTAAACCCAAATCATAAAGTGTTCATTTAAATCTTCAAGTTGAAGCCAGAGAAATTCCGCTGGCTTTAAACATAAATCACTGTTTCACAATACAACCGTTTTAAGTACTCCACACTGTTTAGAACCAGATAATTAGTACATGTATTCATGAACGGCCGAAAACCTAACTCTTCAACCCCATGTCAAAACAATACCTTCATTCTCTGGAAAGCTCTTCCCTACATAGTTGGTGCCCTCATTCCTGCAACATAAATCCTGGTGAATATCATACACCAACACTAAGCATAAATATATGCCAGAATAACATTTTTCATCTCAAAGACACCAAGAGCCCATAAAAACGTTGTTACATCATCCATTCATGAAGAAAAACAATGTCCCTAACCAGTTCATCCAAACAATGTAGACACAAGTTTCATTCAGTAGAAAAGTCTGTATTATAGGATAAACTGACTGTACTCAATCATTCCCGCGGAATTTCTCTGGCCTCGACTTGAAGATTTAAATGAACACTTTATGATTTTGGTTTAATCCTTGGTACTTGTCTTTGGTTATCAAGTTTCCAGAACCATTTTTTGGGCTGGGAGCGTTTATGGACATATATTTGTATTTTACTGGTGCTGTTGGAGTGTGAACATTACAGTCTTTTAACAAAAATCTGTGGATGCAGCCCTTATTTTTTGGGCTGTTGTAATTAACAACGTGGATATTTTCTTGTTTGAATTACTTGTAGGCTTTTTGAATGACATTTTTTGAATAGATTGTTAATGTTGACTCGTTCTTGGGCTGGGTTGTTTTTTTTTTTTTTTTTTGTGTTCTACAATATTGATAATATCTGAGGCTGATTTGGATGGTCAATATTGACCATATGGGAGTACTTATTATCAAGTTCTGGTATTTGGGACTAGTATATTAGTTTTTACATAATTCGGAAGCTTGTCTTTAGATTGTGTTTTCTTACTGTTTTTTACAATATAATTGGCTCTGACCATGAATATAGGGTTATTGCCAAAATTATGGTTTTGAACACTATACACACTATACCTTCCATCTATTATGGTTATAACCATCCAGTAAACTTTATGTATGCATGTGCTTCATATTATAGACTACGACTCAGTACAAATTGTTATTTAGGGATATGTCCAAGTAATATTTCACAGTATCAAGGTGGAATCAGAATATGATGTTTTGATCTGATCTTTTATTTTGTGTTTTTTGATTTTCAGGCCATGTATAGTTCCTTGACACACCCATTCATTCTGTATGGTGTTAACATTTTTTGTATAATAATTTTGGTACAACTTAAAAAATTATAAATTCACAAATACTTATTTGGTACTGCTGTACAATTGTGATTGTTTGTATATATTGTCCTTTTGTTATATTTCACTGATTATTGTAGGCAGTTGGAATCCATTTATACTGGGATGTTAAAATGTGTTAATAATTTTGGCACTGCACATACTATCCTGAAGTGAAAAAGGGGTATTAAGTATTGAATGCCCAGTTACATCTTTATTATTTTTTATATATAGCATTTGTTATATTCTGGAAGATTATGGATTTGGTTACTATTCTACAGGGACTGTCATCTGATAAGGATGATTTGCAATTTTTTGGGTTTATGGATCACAGTGCAAGTATGGATAGCAACACAAGGGACCCTGACAACATTTGTAGGGATTTGTTTGGAAAGCTTACTAAAAGCATGTTTTCACTCAAGGCTAATGTATGGCACTTAAAGTTATTTAGGGCTCATCAAGCAAAAATATTACACCAAGGGGGGTTAAGAATTCGAACACAACCCTTTGTTAGTGCTCCTGATGATTTATTGATGGAAGAATGGGCATCTGTCTAGCAACTAGCTACGATGTCCTTTGTTAATGTTCTTTCTTCCTATTATCAGCATATCATAGTAATAAATACCAATGAGATTAAACAAATTTGTGAGGAAGTGAAAGCCTTTGATGGACAGACCCAGTATAAATCATGCTTGACAAAACTCTCTCAGGGTTTATTATCCTTGGAGAAAACTTTAAAAACCAAAAAAATTACAGAAATTTCAAATGGACCTGACAGATTACGATAAGGGTAAACCATTTAGCCCCAAAAAAATGGTTACATTTTTTGATGGGCAGCCCATTGTGGGGAAACTTAGGAAGAAGAGACCTAGATCTATTCTCAAGAGATCTAAGACAGATTATAACAGCACGTCAGGGGAAGATTCGTCTGTTACAGAAATTGAACAAGTACTCACTCAGGGGTCCCAAGTACATAAAAAAATCTAGAGGTTTGATGACCCTTTAGGGTTAAACAATGCAGGAATGGTAGAAAATATAGAAATAGTGAAAACTGTAGAAACATTGTTACAGGTCCTCATACCTCAATAACTGTAGTTTTTAATGTACATAATATCTCCTCTGTTGATCTGACTAATGTGGAATTATAACTACTCAATAAAGGACTATCATATGTTCCTAGTTTCTTTTTGAAGGAAGATATTGTAGTCAATGATGTGTTGGCATTTTTCGGTCTGTTAAATTTAAAACTATTTTTTGGTGGACAAGATAAAAGTCGGATAAGTACAGACTTTCGGTTTCGAAAATCTATTTTCCAGCCTCCTATGGACAAATTTGTTTCTGTATTTCAGGAGTCTTTTCTTAAAGATTTGCATTTTAAAAAATGTGATTCACACATGTTAAGCCATAACTTATCAGAACAGGAACAACAGGCATTAATAAATTTGAAGAATAATTCCAATATTGTCATTACTTCAGCTGACAAAGGAGGAGCAGTGGTAGTCATGGACATGCAATACTATTTGAATGAGGCCTTTAGACAGTTATATGATTCCAGATACTATATGTCAATGCCACTTGATCCCGCCATGCAGTTCAAAAAAGAAATAGATTATTTTTTGGAACTTGCTGTAGAGGAGGGGATTATTGATGTGGCAATTAAAAGCCAACTGGTGGTGGATGATCCTCAGCGGCAGATTTTTTATCTGCTACCTAAAATTAATAAATGTTTGGAGAAACCACCAGGAAGACCTATAGTATCTGGCAGGAGCTCATTGACGGAACCCCTATCAGTATTTCTTACACAGTATTTACAACATTTATTAAAGATGGTCCATTCAAGAGTAAAGGACACCAATCAGTTTATCCAGATTTTGTCTGATTCACAGTTGGAATCGGGTTGGATGATGTGCACATTAGATGTTACCACCCTCTATACAAATATCCCCCATTGGGCTGGGTTGGAGGTCTTAAAATGTTGGCTTGATAAGGCAGACATCTAGCCACCCGGTTTCAACACTTTGTTAATCTGTATGGCTGAACATGTACTAACTAAAAATGTGTTCTATTTTCAAGCAGACTGCTTTTGACAAACACAGGGAACTGCAATGGGGGCCTCTTTTGCCCCATTTATGCAAACCTTTTTATGGGGTATCTAGAAGAATATCGTATCTATGACCCATTACACAACATCTATTTAGGGGACATGGATATTTGGCGTAGGTACCTTGATGACTGCTGGTTGATTTGGTGGGGTGATGTTACATATTTACTAGAGTTTATCCAATATCTAAATGAGAACAAATGGGGGATGGAGTTTACACTCAACATGCATGATCAGGAGATCCATTTTTTGGATGTTCGTATAATACGTAATCCAGATCATACTCTTTCTACACAAGTGTTTTGTAAATACCCCAATACAATAGTTTACTGGAGGCGACTAGTTTACATCCCCATCACATCATTAGAAATATACCTAAATCCCAGTTTTTGAGAGTGAGGAGAATCTGCTCAGATCAAGATATCTACGAATACCATCAACCAGACCTCATAAATAGGTTCCGCAAATGGGGATACAAACCAGGGTATGTTAGTACAGCTAGTAATTGGGCTCAGGAACAAGAGAGAACCAAATTATTGGAATAATATAGTAAAATCAGGCACAGAGGAGGAGGTGATTAGGTTTGTGACAACTTATGGCAGGAACATCAATGCTATTAGGAATGTTATTAAGAATAATTGTAACATTCCTTTGGCTAATCAAGAGTTAGCTAAGATACTGACTCCAGAGTGTTTATTTTTATACCGTAGAGGCCGTAATTTGGGCTCATACTTTAATCACTTCAAAACTGGGTATACTGGGACAGGTTGTGGTCAACAAATTATATTAACAGTGGACAAATTGATTGGGTCTTTTCGGTGTGGGCATTGCTCATTTTGTATACACATGCTTAAAACTAAAGAATTTTCTAGTAGAAATACTAGCAGGGTATAGCAGATAAAATGTTTTGGTAATTGTGGTACGGATTTGGTGGTCTATTTGGACAGACATCCAGGCCACTCAGGATTAGAATGTCGGAACATCTTAGTGACATGAGAAATCAGCATTTGACAAATGCCTTATATAAACATGCCTTAAATCATAAAACAGCCAAATTTCATTTTACTATCATTGACAAAATATGGGGGGATAGATCCAGGAAAATGGGATGGCACAGTATATTAAATAATAAGGAGAGGGCTTGGATTATTAAATTAAGGGGGTTGTTTTCCCCTGGCTTGAATGACCATTTTTGAATTTTTTTTTGTATATAGCTTGAGTATACCTCCTGTTATTATACTGTGGCTTTAAATACTGTTTTTTCTGCTTAATTGATTCATTTAGAATACTATGTAAGTATTTTCTGAATGTCAGTAGTGTATCACTGAAGAAGGCCTTGGGGTTGAAACTGGCCTGATTTTTTGTTTTTTGCCTTTATGTATTAAATATACAGTATTTATCTCACTCTTTGGTGCTGGCCTCATTTTGAGTTTTACATTGATTTTCCTTTTGCCATATTATTTGATTCACATTTTATTTTGTACACATTTTATCATTTGAGTTTTTTCATCCGTTCACTAGTAATTTCACTTGCTGTACAAACATTCACAGCCTTTGGTAAACACAGGTCAGTGTCTCTTAAAATACTAGCTTTTGTTTCATCATTTCTTATAGAACAATTTATTGTATTTGTTGTTAGAGATCTGCGTAGCTCACCAAACTCAGTATTTGGTTCTGTTCTTAAGGTTAGCAATATTGGCATCTATAATCTTTAAAAGACTGTGCTGTTGTAATGAATAGATGTCTAATGAATGGCAAAGTGTTTCTGAGATGGCAATAATTGGAGTTTTTTTTTCATAATTGCTGCTATTTTGTCATTCTCTTTATCAAGAAAAGTGAGAGCTAAATACTTTTGTAATTTCTTTCCTTGTAACATAGGAATGCAACCTACTGAATCTCTTCACATGTTTCAGCTAATCCACTTGCAGAGAGGAAATATCACATATTTGGATTCAGTGCATCTAGATTTCTGACAGATCGCCACCAAAAAGTACACTTCTGTATGCCCAATCACAAATAGTCATATAAAAACAAATACAATACTTCAGTGACGGAGATGGATTTTTTTTTTCAGTTATTGCAGTTACCTTGTCCTAGCAGGAGGCTTAAATAACAGACCAGACAGTAGATGTGGATTAAACTCCATAAGATCTGCACTGCAAACTAAATTCTCAGGAATCTATTTACCAGCTAACATGCCAATCACTGTAGCTAGGTTTGTAAGATGTGTTTGCAGACAGAATGAAATAAGTTGAGTGTTTAATGGAAGCAATATATGAAACTGGATAAAAATAGGGTTTAACTGAGGGTGATTGCTCTTTGCATACCACCATTTCTATACTTTAAAGATGTTGTAGCATGGTAGGTTTATGGGTTATTTTAACCCTGATGTGGCTAAGTTGCCCAGTGGGTAGGGCAGGACCAGTACAGGTGTGAGGATCAGTCTCTACCTGTCACTTGAAATAGAGTAGCAGTGTGAATCTTGGTCTCTGCCCATTCTGGTGGTGGCCAGTAGCAAGCTCTGATGGGGTGTAGGCAGCATGATAGCTCATTGGTAATATCCTTGCTGGATCCAGGATTCAGTCATGACTTCTGATCGTTGTCTTTCTATAGTTTGTTTGTTTGTGTTTTACATATCTGTATGGGCTTTCTCTGTGTATTCTGGTTTTGTTCCTTTTCTCAAAAAAGAAAAATAAACATGCTGATTGATTTTCTGGTCTTAACTGTACTTGTATAACTAGATGGATATATGGACAGAAAGGTAGATAAATAGATAGACAGATAGATATAACATCTGCCCTTATTCATTTGGCACAGGTAGTATCTAAAAATAATTAGTAGAATCAGCTCTCTTAGCCAGATTAATAAACAATAAATACTTAAACCTTCCTTCATTCTGAATTATAAGAAATGTTTCTTGTGTCATAGCCATATCAATCTGGCTAGGACTTCACAAAATAATGTGTACTACTTGGGATGTTTAGAGTTTAGATGGCCACATGCAGTGGTGAATGCTAACAGTAAGATATTGTACTTTAATAAGCAAGCATTTTGATTGTATTTTACCACTTCTGTGTGCTCTGCTGGCCAAGAAAAGTGTTAATCTTAGGGTTATGAAAAAATACTGATGGGATGGTGATTGGTTCAAGTACTCAAGCTAAGATGATTACAAACTTCTACAGCTTATGTGCCCCAAAGGATCCCCTTACTATGAAATATGCTCCCCATCTATGTAAAACAGAGTTCATCTCTGGTCCCACTCAAAAGAAACTTTGACAATTGGATGGGAATTCAGAAATTTACCCCCAGTTTGGCCCCATGTGCCATCAATAAGAATATGCTTATCCTAAGTAATAGCCCCTCTAAAAATCCTTAATTACCTCCCTATTAACATGCCACCCCCACGTACAAATGCCCATAATACTCTAGGACCCAAATGGTTTTGGGTGCACAGCTAGGCATGTAAGGCCCCACTGGTCATTAGCCTAGTAACAACCTATGAACTTATAAATCAGAAGAAATGAAAAGGGTGGTGAGAAGAACACTAAACATAAAACAGCAGCAAAAAACGAGAACACAGAAAATCAAAATAATGCCAAATGTACAAAGTTATGCTATATCAGCAGCATGAAGGGCTGCAAAGTATTTTACATTTTAGTTAGAAGTGGTGTGAAAAGGCACTTCTTCCTGGTACCTTGCGCATTTTTACAAAAGACATGGGCAGTTGTAATAGAGTGTAAAGCAGCACAAGGCAGTTTCCAGAGGTAATATTGTTAAACAAGCTTTGCAAAAATTTGAAGCAAGAAGGCTTAGCAAAGGGAGTCTTTGATTTGTAGTCCTACATGCCTTCTTGGAATCATTCATTCATTCATTTATTAATTTATCCATCTTTATTCATTCATTCTTTGATTACTACTTAATCCAATTTAGGCTTATAGGAAGATGAAACATATCCCAACAGTCCGTGGGCATTTGGGACCTTGTAATGATTTAAGTACTTTGGATTCTTATCAGATGAGAGGAATTCAAAGATATAAAATTGTTTGCAGAGGTGCAGGAAAGAAACAGAAGAAAGTTTTGTCTGGAAAGTAAATTGTAACTTAGGGATTAGTAGGAGGATGTCAGAAATGTAAAACTCTTTTTGAGAAGAGATAGGAATTACATACGGTGCTCACACAGAAGAAAGCTCAATGTGCTAGATGATATAGAGGACTGATTCAGAAATACATTTATTTGTACAGCACAAGTTTGAGATGAAGAGGAAGTACATCCAAGAAGAGTGCTGTTAACATTCACTAGTGTAAACAATGCACTAATATTTAGAACCTATTCACTGTAATGTGCACAAGTGCACTTAAAATGCTATGTAATAATATATGAGCAGCTCTTCACTGTCAGTGCAGATTACTATAGCCGTAAGGCATGGATGGGGTTTTAGTTCATTAGCTGCTCCACCACTGTATTTTAACTATAGCCTGAGCTGTAGTCAGAGCTACTTGTTATATTACCTGAAGGACTTTGACAGGCCTTTTATCTTCATTCAGTTACTATTACTATTTTGACTTCTCTGACACTACTATTTTGCTGGTGGATATGGGATGCTATTTTAACACTGGTTTTATTAAGATTCTTTCTATTTATTGTATATTCTTACTTGTTATTTCCTCATCTCTTATTGGTATTTTAATCTATTTGTTTTAATGTCTGGACTGTCATTTACTACTAATTGACCAGTTTTCTTAATAAGTTTGCATCTCAATTTCCTGATTTGCATTTTTTATATTACTTATATTCAGGACTAGCTCTATGCCTTCAGGCCATTAGCTTTCTCTCATGACCTACTGACAGTATTACTATCTACAAACGATGTACATAAAAGGTACATAGCTATTTCTTCTCACTGCTGCCATCAGAGACACAGAGGGTCAGGGCACGGTACTCATTTGATGTTACATGACTTCCACTGCAGAAAAAAATGGATGTAGGTAGACATGATTATAGTCCTGCAGTATGTAATGGTCGCACCATCTTTCCTTCAAAGACAGGTAAGTGTCATCTCCTCTCTTATTACTTCAGTCTGCCAGGAGAAGGTCTGATATGATATTGGCCTTGCTCCTGAAATTCATCATGGAAGCCTGGCTTCCAGATGGTTAATTCTGAGGGATTTCAATACCAGAGTTGATGAGGTTCTTTTCATTACAAAGGAACATTTGCTTGGGTTGTTACCTCTGCTAAGTATAGAAAAGGATATATATTGGACTTGTTTTATCTATCGGCATCATGATAAGTGATCAGAAGGCAGAACCACTGGCATGGTCAGATCATACCCTAATTCAATTTGAAAGCAATTTATACTGTATAACTGCCCTTAACAAGTCGCAGTGGTCTGCAGGAACCTATGTGAAACCCCCCTTTGCATTTCCACTACTGTCCTACATCAACAATTACAGGATTTTGATGCTGGGGTATAGCTGAGGCAGCAGATGCTTGTAATATGATCTTGATTGTTTCTCATGATATCCTAGATGAAAGCCATGTAGTGTGCGCTGTCTTCCTCATATAACATGAAACATGTTAGAATGTTGACCTCCATGGATTGAGGAGAATAGGGGAAGGCTAGCATATAGATGAGATTGCACCAACCTTATACTAGGACATGCTTCTGTATTTTGGGCACTTTTTTCAATTCTGTTATTTTATATATTTATATCATTTTTTACTAGATAAGTGAACTGGTTTACTGACCCTTTAAGTTTTGACTCAGGTATTGATAGATAGTATAAACATAACAATCAGATTAATTTATAACATGTATAAATGTTACAAAACAGTTGATGTTATTTGCTCACAGTGAGGAGACACAGTGTCATTGCATTGCACAAATATGTTTTAAACACCTGATATGCAGACAGAGTAGAGAAAATTATGCAAAGAGAGAGAGAACTACTTAATCTGAAACAACTACTATGTAGAAAGAATAGAAAAACGATATTTGCATAATGTAACACAATGTAAAATATACATATGTAGATATATGCAATCTAACTTATATACACAGGACTAATATCAACTTTTGAAAATTAGATATAGGACATATATATATATATATATATATATATATATATATATATATATATATATATATATATATGTATATATATAGATAGATAGATAAACATATATAGATAGATAGACATAGATAGATATATATAGATAGATATAGGTATAGATAGATATATGCAGATTCATGAGGCAGTTCTTCCAGACTTGTCTCTGGAGATCTCAGTTGTGAAAAGTTGTCTGGCAGCACTCTTTTGGATGGGTTTTGGAAGAATGGGTTATGTAGAACTGGATTCATATTTGAATGACATGCTTATCCCATCTCTGTGCTTTGTCAGCCAACCAAGCCACTAATTGAAACCAGATTAGCAGGGCCACAGTCAGGGCTTTATCCTTATA
This sequence comes from Protopterus annectens, assembly GCF_019279795.1. Taxonomy (NCBI): domain Eukaryota; kingdom Metazoa; phylum Chordata; order Ceratodontiformes; family Protopteridae; genus Protopterus; species Protopterus annectens. The sequence goes on from NC_056737.1 coordinate 60,800,956, forward strand.
TGCCACTGGAACAGCCTAATGTTTTTATCATTCTTGTTATGTATTTCCTTTTTTACGTTTTACTGTGATAAGAGTTTAGATTTTATTTGCATGAATAAGTTTTAACTTAAATTTTGAACTTGAAGTAAGGGCTTGTTTTAAAATACTGCACTTGTGGTGTATCATATATATCTAGACAGATAGATATTTGTGTGTGTGTGTGTGTGTGTGTGTGTGTGTGTGTGTGTGTGTGTGTGTGTGTGTGTGTGTGTCTGTATGTGTGTGTGTGTATCAACTGACACTCATAAGTTGTACCAAATTATTGTAATGACCCTGTGGACAGACACAACCATCATTTTAATGTATTCACTATTATAACAAGGTATATCCATTAGAAATGCATTGATATATATATCTTTAGTAAAAACTATTGGCATAATGTGGGGGGCTACACCCCCCACACCCCCAATGTGGGGGGGCTGTGCTCCCCCCTTATTTAATATTCTCACTCTAGGGTTGCACTGCAGTGGGGCAGGGGCTATATTCCATTTTCGACCAAATGAACTTCGACCAAGTGAGCTTTCAGTCAAGTGAGCTTTCAGTGAAGTGTAATGCCTGGAATAATTTTCGACTAAGTGTAATTCGACCAAATGTATGGAATCCATATATATATATATATATATATATATATATATATATATATATATATATAGATATATATAGATATATATATATATATAGTCCACAAAATCCAGCACTCACAAATAAACTTACTACAGAAAGCCCATTGTCTCCATAACTAGGGCAAAAGAAAATAGGACCAAACACAAAAGTACGTGAGTAAATGTTTCTTTTTTTCAGAACAGAAGTCTTGGCTATAATTCAGCAGCAACGATCTGGCTATTACACAGACCAGTTTCGCCCCCTGTCATCATCAGTGTGAATACACGCTACCCTGACCTATAAACCCTTACATAGTAACAAATCAACTGACATATTAAAATGCAAAAACATCTAACAAAGTACTATAAATGGAAAATGAAGTCACAATAAACTACTAAAAGACCATATTCAAAAAAACACCTAAGTGAATCAAATCATTAAGGAACATATTTTTTGTTTTTCACCAGTGATCATTTAAACCTGGTTCACTATATAAACCAGGTTTAAATGATCACTGGTGAAAAACAAAAAATTGTTACTATATAAGGGCTTATAGGTCAGGGTTGCATGTATTCACACTGATGATGCCAGGGGGCAAAACTGGTCTGTGTAATAGCCAGATTGCTGCTGCTGAATTATAGCCAAGACTTCTGTTCTGAAGTAAAGAAACATTTACTCACGTACTTTCGTGTTTGGTCCTATTTTCTTTTGCCCTAGTTATGGAGATAAAGGGCTTTGTGTAGTAAGTTTATTTGCGAGTGCTGGATTTTGTGGACTGTGTAATTTCGAGTTATCTGAGCACTGCGATAGCTAGCGTGCACCTGTGTTTGGAGAATATATACATATATATATATATATATATATATATATATATATATATATATGTGTGTGTGTGTGTGTGTGTGTGTGTGGTTTACCATCATATTGCTGACCTGCACATCTGCGATGGCAGATGTGCAAAAGGAAATTTTCAATGGTTTGTATTAGTGAACCACAAGATGCCGAAGACACAAAAGAGCAAATGCCAAAGTGCATTCACACTTTTGTGAGTTTGGCATTCTGAGTGGAGATCGCACTACAGTGGGGATCGGGACATGTACCCATTCCTTCACTGTAGTGAGTCCTCGGAGTTAGTATATATAATTAGCGAGGGGTGTGGGGGTGCAGGGAGGGCTTGCCCCCCTGCTAAACATGTTGTGAATGGCACTGTATGTTGAGGTAAGTTTGAAAAAATGTCAACAGTTTGAATTCGGATTGTTAACATTTTTTTTAATTTGTATTTGTGATCATTCGCTAACCTTAATTTCAACAGTGTAAACATTGTCTAAATTATGATCGTAAACCATATATATATATATATATATATATATATATATATATATATATATTTATAGGTTCATAGGTTCATAGGTTCAGACGTTTCTACTAGGCTGATGGCCCTGGGGCCTTTACAAGCCTAGCCATAGGATTACCCTGGCATTGTGCCACCCGACCTTAGTTCCCAATGCCTCTGTTGAGTAGAGCCACTGGAGTTATCCTCGGGGTGAATTTTCTATTTCTTATCCACTCATCAAGATTTCTCTTGAAGAGGGTCAGCGAGTTGCTCTGCTTGACATGTATGGGAAGTCTATTCCATAGCATGCACAGTTTCTGGGTTATGAACCTGTCCATCCAGGACGTTCTGTTGATTGTGGTAATGAGGTTGAGGTCCCCGGAGTGTGTAGTGTGGAGGGATTGGGATTTCTTTAGATGTAGCATTTCTAACAGACCTGGGTCAGACATGGTTTTGTAAGTCAAGTGGAGATTGCCCCTAAGTAGGCAATATGAGACAGAGAATAAAAATTCACTTTCAAATCTCAAAATACTACAATATCGAATTGCAGTATTTCAAGACAAGACTATCGAAACTGCAGTTTTTTCAAACTGCATATTAATGAATGTTACATTGCTGAAGTTGTAGTAGTTGCGGTGCGGTCAGTTGTGTGTGGTGTCGTGTGCTGTCACTTTAAGGTATAGTGTGTTCTGAGATTGGATGTATGGTTATGTATGGACATGCAGGTAAGTTTATAGTCTGTTAGGGTTTTGCGTATGTATTTGTTGTTTTTTTTATTTTTTTGTGCAGTGGTAGGTGATAGTGTGTGTGTAGAAATATTGAATGTGGTGATTTTTGTATATCTGTGGTGTGTGTGTTTCTCACTGGTATGCATTTGGCAGTGTGTGATGGAAGTATAGGATGTGCAGTGATGGTTTGTTGTGTTATTTCTGAAACTGCAACATTGGAGTTGGTATATTTAAGTGGAAACAAACACAAACAACCAAACCAAAAACCACCTCCAGAGGAAGCCTTAATAGGCAAAAATAGTAAAATGAAAAAAAGGCTTCCACCACAGCGAAAAGTTCACTGAGAAGTTCTGTTAAAATGTAGGCTTTAATAAAACGAAGAAATAAAAAGCACAAATTGTGCTGTTCAAGTTGCAGGTCAAACAGGATAAGCGCTTTCAGTTAAAAATCCTTCTTCAGATCCTGAAGAAGGTTTTTTAACTGAAAGCGCTTATCCTGTTTGACCTGCAACTTGAACAGCACAATTTGTGCTTTTTATTTCTTCGTTTTATTAAAGCCTACATTTTAACAGAACTTCTCAGTGAACTTTTCACTGTGGTGGAAGCCTTTTTTTCATTTTACTATTTAAGTAGGGAAGGTGTGGGGAACACAGCCCCCCACATGGGGGGGTGCAGGGGGGCTTGCCTCCCTGCCTATACTTAGATTAGTTGGGTTTTGTTGGTGTGTGTGTGTGTGTGTGTGTTGTGTTGGTTTGTTGTGGTGTAGGAAGGAAGGTTGTGTTTTTGATTTTGTTTGTATGGTGGAGGGTTTATTAAAAAACAGTGCGTAACATACTGGAAATTTGGTATTATGAACTTTCAGTATAGTGACATTCATTATTTTAATTTTTCGTTGTTGTGGTCTTTAGACATTGTCATCTCGAGATACTGAAATTCGGTATTTCAGTATGGTGAGATTTGAAAGTGGACCCGTGTGTGTGTGTGTGTGTGTGTGTGTGTGTGTGTGTGTGTGTGTGTGTGTGTGTGTGTGTGTGTAAGACATCTTCTGAAATCATGACCCTGTCATGGTGAAGTTTTTTTTTTCTGCCCCCATAAACATAAGGCCACCATTGTCTGAAACTTATTGGTCCTAGTAGAGTTATTTTTGGTAAATTCATCTGAGTGAAGAGGGCCAGATTAACAGTGAGCCACGGTGCCCTTATGTGATGACTCACTTAAATAACATGAGTACGTCACCTGAAAGAGAAACACTGGGACTTACAGTAGAAGCTAGCCATGGTGGGCATTCATTAGCAAGTGCATTGGAGCAGATAACCCACATAGCCCAGCTATGCTTGGCCCAAAAAGCTGCATGAAACCTCTTTGTTGGCTGATCACCTGCAAAGTGAATGGTGGTGGTGGTAAGATGGTCAGGATGGTCAAGATGAATTAAGATAGATTAGAACGTGACAATGAAAAGTGGTCACTGTTGAAGAAAATGTCACAGCCTTTGCAGAGGTTGAAAAGTATAAGATATGTTTTGCTGGCTTTCCTTGTCCGGACAGCACAGGTTCTACAGCCAAACGTCTCAGATTTGGGTGTCATCCCTTCTTTGGAGATGACCCTCAGGAGTGGCCCACAGTGTTGTTCAGCTAAAGATTTGTCAGAAATTGAGAGGTTCACCTCATCGGGATTAAAAGATAATATCCATGTACTGTTTGCTTATGTGCACCTAATGCCTATTTTGAGTACTTGAAGTCATGGAGACTGCGTGTGCTGTGCTCAGTAAGGTCTTAACTGTGGATTTTGTACTCGCAGTGTGAGATTTCAACACTCATGGTGGGGTGTGATGAAGATTCCTCAAAGGGTGTGATTAGGGTTAACAGCTTGCCTGATATGAGCCTGAATGGTGAAATGTTATTGGACATTTGTGCTAACTGTTGGTTGTCCGTAACAGACACAAGGCTGCTCATAGGTCTTGTTGATGCCAGAATACCTTGAGACAAATACAGTGACAGACTTTGTAACCATGTTATCAGACATTTGGACATAGATTCTAGATACTTTGGTCAAGTCAGGTGCTAGACTTTCAGTTGACTACCATTTGCTACCTGTTTTTTGCAATATGGCTACAATTTGGTTGAACAGACCAGCTAAATTCAAATGTGCAGTGAAGGTATCTTGAAAGTACAAAGCACAGTATAAGTTCAGCTCCTACCTTCAAGAATGTTTCTCATAAATATTGGGGGAGGTCAGGGACATGGAGCTTGAAAGGACTCTGTTTAAGCTGTAAGAAACTGGCAGCAGTAAGGCGATGTGAAAAAAAGGGTCAGTGCTCACCATGGCAGTCACCATAGAAACTGGTGAACAACAGCTCTAAGGAAATCCATAAAGATAAAGAACAATGCTAGCAAAGGTCTGCAGATATGACTAGCAGGTAGAGACAGGTCAGAAAGGTACCAGCTATAGCTAACAACAAAGTAAAAGCCTAGCATGTGGAAGTTGTAAAGGAGAGCCATAGCAGTGACTTTCAAATTACCTCAAAAAGGTTTCTGATAGAACAGGCAGTGGTACAAAGGGGGTCAGTTGGACAAAATCAAGGCTATCCTTAAAAGATTAAATAAATGCTAATCTTGACAGGGAATGCTGTCATTAGGTAGATGTAATACTCAGATGAGCTACTGAACATGGTAGGAAGTAGTGACGGAAGTTAAGTGGTGGCATTAAGTACACTTCTGTAAGGAAAGTGACTGCATCAATAACAGTTCCAAGACAGCAAGTCTTCAGAAGTAGATGTGATCTGTTTAGAAATGCAGAATATATGGTGTATGATATCTGGGTTAATGTTCCATTTCACACATGAGCGGAAAATGAGGACAGTATATAGGAATTGACAATGTGGGAAAGTATTCTCAAGTTTAAAAAAAGAGGACAAAAATATGTATGTCTACAGTTACTGGAGTTTGGCTTTATTGGCCTGAATGTCTCCATAAAAACTTAAAACATAAAAAAGTAAAAAGCAATGGGTATTCAAAAGCCATGTAGCTGAAATGCTGCTCTGTACATAGCGGTCATTTACGTATATCCCATGGGTGCCCCTTACAAGAGTTTTTAAGATATTGCACAGTAAATACTCTAGCCTTGCAAATTTTATCTGAATGGTTGGTCTGTTTGACCTTTTCAACCTTCGGTTTTGATTCAATTTCAAAAAGGTAGACAAGAACCAGTGTTTCATTTGGAGGGGGACACTCTTTCCTGTGCAATCCATTCCTTTCAGTCATGTCCCATCCAGGAATTTCTGTCATTCCATGAAAAAGCATTGAAGTCTCCCATTTGAACTACACAGCCAGTTGGTGACATTATATCAAACACCACTCCCACTGCCTTAAAGAATGACAAATACTCCACATAGCTGTTAGGAGCTATGATCTTCCATCTCAGGGTGTTCATGGACTTCTATAGAAGCTATAGAAGTGTGAAAGTTTTATGGGTGATAGTCAATGTGGGCAGAAAAATGTTGGGCTTCTTATTTCTGGTGCTTACAGTGGAGGACAGCAACCAGGGATGAGGGGCTCCCTCAGTCTGAGCTGATGGGAACTTACCCCCATCTCGAATCAGAGCTGAAGTAATGGAGGCTTTTAGAAGGTAAAGTGTTCTTTCTTTGGTTTTTGGTGTATAAAATGACTCACACCTTAGGTATCTGTTTATAAAATTATTATATAGCAGTGCATTAAAAAAGAAGTCACCCTGAAACTTTTGTAATGATTTTTTTTCCTTCTTGTCCTGGAGAGCGCTCAGCTGAAAGCTGATGAAAGGGAGAAGTTCTGGGATTTCAGGTAGAGAGCGATCAGATGGAAACAAGAACTACATCTTTGCTGAAAGGTTAAAGGGGGGGGGGAAGGAAAAATATTGCAAGTGAAACACAATAACAGTATACAAAGCTAAACAAAAACATTTGAGAGTATGACAAAAAATCTAGTGATTTTGTTGTTAACTGCAAAAGCCCATTAGAAGTAAGTTTTGGGTATCAGTACAGGAGCACTGAATAAACGTCTGAGTATAGAAACAGCTACAGGTAACACATTTTTTTTCATTTTTCCAGCAGATGGTGATGTATGAAGGCTTCCTTTTTTGCAGCCTTCTACAGTTTTACATTGGGAGTGGTCAGTTATCCAAGGGAGGGTTCAACAGCAGTGAGCAGTTTGCTGAACACAATATGATTAATTGGTTTCTTGTGACTGGGATTTTCCCCTGATATATGAATAAAAAATATTCTGTTCAGGGATGTGGATGTTTCTGCACCGTTATCACAGATTATGTAGTCTCTGCAATGCCTGCCATACCATAATTTACTAATGCCCTGCATAAGCACCATATATGTGACTTTTTTCTGGCACAAAATGCATAAAAAAGCTCCTATTTTTTTAACTTCGTTGGCTAGTGGTGGGAAGCCAGAAATAATGTATTTTCTTAAATTGTAACCCTGCAAACACATAGTTTACAACAAGTAGTCATCCAACATAAAAAAGTTAGTAAGAGAACAAATTAACTGGACAGTTACCAACAAGTAGGCTTTTTTCTAACGGATGGCTTATGAACTGTACCATAGCATGAAAGCTGATGCTAATAATTTAATTGGTAATGGATATATAATTACAGGCTGTTAATGAATAAACTCATGCTGGATTATCGGCTATAACTGAGCACAGATCTAGTTATTTTAGATAGTAATGCAGCATAATCATAGTTAAACACACACAAAACATTTGAAGCTTGGATTAGAATAAAAGAAGACATACTACTTGTAAAAATGGGACATCTGTCAGATGAGCATGCAAAGGGAACTGAAGTAATTGATAGCTATAGAGGAAATTTAATACAAACACTCATCAGAGGTTTATGACTCACTTAAGGAACCTTTTTTTCTTAGCGTCTTAGCACTTTGGGTTATTGTTTAGTTAATGCGCTTATCTGCAGAGAGCACATGTTTAAAATGCTATGTAATTAAAATGCTGAGGCTTGTTGATCCATTGATTTGATATTATTATTCCCAGCCAAAGTATTTTACTTTAAATCACAATCTGGATATTTTAGTATGCTGTTGAGAAAGGCAAGACTGTCATTTTTTAAACTTATGAAATAAGTTATGCATATTTCACAAAATGAATGTGCATGTCATGGACCTCTAATATGATATGTTATTTATCCATATACATAAAATAAAACAGGCAGTATGTAGACCTTATGCTGTGCATTAAAGTAATGCTTTGCCAAAATTTGGACATGTTTGAGCCTATCATGTTTTAATATGTGTGAAATATCTTCCTGTTAACTTTAGAGGTTATATGCCGGATCCTGTTGTCATTTATTGTGGGAGAATTCAAATACTTCAATAATTATCCACAGAACACAGTAGCAGTGAGGTAACCAGGCACAACTCTTTCTTCTATTGTAATAAAAACGTATTTATTATAAGAATGAAACAAGAGGTAAGCACTTTTGCTGAAATAGCTTCATCAGACCATTAACCAAATAATCAAGAGACCAATACATTTATAATGCTTTAAAAAACACCTAACCAATCGGATATGGCCATCCATTAAACTAGAAAACGTGGTATTGCAGTGTGTGATGATATTTAATGACATATCTGACATCAAAGGTAAACATCAGATAAAACAAAAACTCTCATCACTAGGGCAATATAATTAAGAGCACATGACATTACAATACATAATGATATTTAAAAATATGTCTAACATGAAAAATATCAAATAATGCAACACTTTCATACTAAAAGACAAAGACTAGACCTGGATTTAATACTTACTAATTCTACAGGCTTTAAGTAAGAGCTTAATGGATGCCCTCTCATTTAGTCCTTTCCCTCTATCTGCTCTGTGGGTAATGAGCCAATGAGTTTCCCTTTTCTCTGTATGATTCCTAATGTCACCTTCGCGAATATGCGGGGTGACCACTTCAGTGACCCTAAATCTACGCTTGTGTAAGTCACCTGATGTTTTAATGTGTTTAGAGAGGGCATTGTGTTCAGATTGGATCCTGATGCTGTAGAGATGTTCCCTTATCCTGTCTCTAAAGGGTCTGTTGGTCTTCCCCACGTAAAAACAGTGGCAGCACTCACATTCCACTAAATAAATCACATTGGAAGTTGAGCAATCTGCTGCTCTAAAAACAAACTCCCTGCCTAGATCCGGATGTAAAAACACATTTGAACTATGAATAAAAGGACAGAAATTACATCTACCACAAGGTTTAGTAAAAGTTATCTGATTCTCCACACTTCTAAAATTCCTACTATAACAAAGTAGTCTCTTGAGATTCTTCTTATTCCTGTATAGGAATCTAGGACTATGACCTACTAAGTCCCCTATTGCAGGGTCTACTGTCAATAGGGACCAGTTCTTTCTAAATACTTCTTTAACTTCCTTAATATCACTGAAATAGAACACTGATATCCTCAGATAGTTATTACTATGTGTAGTATCAACTACTTGTATAATTATGTTTCATGAAGAAAAAGGATGGCTTCTTTAAAAAAATGCCGTAATAAAAGCAGAAGGAAACTGTTAGGCCCACTGAGTCTATTAATTGCCCTACTACTGTGAAGTCCTCAGAAAAGCTTAATGTGTCTGTTAACTTTCCCTGTCTAACTACTAGGGCTCCCTTATTAATATAATTTATTTTGAGAACATGTTGCAGGTTAAGGTTCCCAAAAATTGTAGGTGGAAAATGAATGGAAGCATCTATAAAACAAACCAACTATTCTGTAAATACTTTACACAAACATTTTTTTATTTATTTGCAGTATTACCTTGGAAACTCTTTATTGAGAGCTTTATGGATCAGATTTCTGGTTGACCTGGAAACAAATAAGGGTTTACCCAAATGCTATACACAGTGTGTTGATAGAAATGGCCCAGCCAGACAATTACCTGTTTAAGGATATGTTTAGATAACTTTAAAAGACCTAGATAAATAACCACTTGAGCAGGGTACCTTATAAATATTGTGGATGTAGTAGAAATACAGAACACATTGGGGTACAGGGATAATCAGAATGTTCTTCCTTGGCTCTGTGGACCATCTGTGAGCTTAGTGAATGGAGATGTCGGAATTTAATTCTGAATGTCATGAGCGACTAGAAAAATACCTTGAAGAAGAGGTGATATTGCAATGTAAGCATTCTCTACTTCTTAATTTTGATGGGTTGGAACTGGAAAGACCTGAGAATGGAATGCACATGCTTTCCTTCTTTACAAAAAACAAACCTTAAATCAAAACTGTTTCTTCCTGTGATGCAGGCGCACTAATCCTGTGATGCAGGCGCACTAATCCTGTGATGCAGGAGCACTAATCCTGTGATGCAGGAGGACTAATCATGTGATGCAGGAGCACCAATCCTGTGATGCAGGAGCACTAATCCTGTGATGCAGGAGCACTAATCCTGTCATGCAGGCACACTAATCCTGTGATGCAGGAGCACTAATCCTGTGATGCAGGAGCACTAATCCTGTGATGCAGGAGCACTAATCATGTGATGCAGGCGCACTAATCCTGTGATGCAGGAGCACTAATCCTTGTGATGCAGGAGCACTAATTGCATATGCATGCCATGCATCACGCTTACACAAATATAACCGACATTTCTCACCCAGCAATACTGTTGATGGCCAGGAAACCATGCAGCGCAGCAAGAACACAAAAAGAAGATGCATACAAGTTTGCCTATGGGCAAAACTGCTCTGCGAGATCATACAGACAGCCACAATGACTACAAGGGGCGAAAATATTGTAATAACTGCAGTATTAATGCATTAAAGAAAAGTGTACTCAGTGCAGTGCAATGTACACTGCAACAATTACTTGAAAATTGAAATAATAGGTGGGGAGCTGAACAGCAAGGGCAAATACAATGAAGCATAAATACACTAGGCAGGGAAAGTGTGCTGATTAAAATGGCCACAGACATGAATGACAGGAATGAAGAAAGAGGAAGAGGGCATGACAAATATGGCAGTGTACACAAGATAGGCTATGTCAATATATGTACACTTCCAAGACAAGTCAGTAACATAACATTAACTACATATGTAAATAGTACAGTACATACTGCTGCTTACATCTCCTGTGCGAGTATATTTATATCATCACAGTATATATGTGACTGTCATTCAAGGTTACATCTCAAGCTAGATGAATGGTTGTTCTATAAACATCACTGACATGCCACTAGAGAGGACATTTAGCAAGGATGGTATATACAATAGGGAGTATGTACGTGCTGTGAAGATCGCCAAAATGACGCTTGAATATGACTGAAATGTCAGCATATCTCACAAACAATCATGGAGACAGCAAAAGTCTCAAGGGAAAACTGCTGACAGAAGCAGACACAACTGGGAACAATTTTGAAATATTAACAACATTAATCTATGACATTGCCAGAATATGTGAGTTTACATTATTATACATGTTCTGTAGGAACAGACTTGTACAACTGTAATAATTGTCAGCATTCTATAAGGGGAATTCACCACCTATTTTTCAAAAAATAAACTGTCTTTGGAGGGGTTAAAAGAGACAGTATTAAACCTCCTGGAGTTGAATTCAGGGGCAATCCCGACCAGTTGATAGGTTTGCATGACACATAAGCCAAAAGGCACACCAGCTTGAATCAAAAGCCATGCCATCATTGTTTTCAATGATCTCTGTATTTACTGGGTGCAACACAGTAAGACACATCACACACGCATCTTGTACAACAACTTGAAGGAAAGTCCTAACAGGTATGCATAACAAAGAATAGTTCTGTATGGGTGACACGATGTGTGCAAGCTTACTGTGCCAAATGTAATACACTTGACTAAACCATCCCTGGCTGACATAATGATAACAACACTTACAAGCAACACACTAATATGAGTTGCTGTGTATTGCATGCATCTGCATATGTAATAGTGGATATTGCATGAAGTATCTGTGATTGATGTGTGAATTAAGAAGTGATGCATTATAATGAATGGCACAGCAGTATGTCAGACTGACTATGCCCATGTGCCCAGAAACTACAGCAGTGTAAAATCTAGCATCAATGTTCAAGAAAGCTGTCAGTTTCATAATGTGTTCTCATACCAAACAATAGATGGAGCACACTTAATAAGCACGTCAAACCTCAAGACGTGCCACATGATGACTATACTCCTGATATTGCCACTGAAAATGTTATACTGCCATGAAATCCTGACTTGCATACATATGTGTTCATGCAAAATGTCTTGTGATGTATTGTTATGTCTGTGATGGTATACGGCCACAGTATAGCTGTACTTAAGATACTACTGGACTTCATTGGTTCATAGATTCGTAGCAGAGTACTAGACTAATGCTCCAAGAACACATAAAAGTCTAGACATATTTAACATTAGTTTCATGATTTTAAATAGCTAGGTGAACAGAGTTCACACATTTATGAGCCTATGCTGTAATTTAAGATTAAATGCCTCTATTCATGAGGGACATGGGTGCAACACCAGGAGTACAATTACTATTAGCCATCCATTGATATAGGTTACACTTGAATATGATCAGGAAAGGCCTTTAATTTACATGAATGTGAAGTTTGTTCCAAAGAAGAGGTAGTGTCTGAGAGACAGTTCTATCTCTCCAGCCTGATTTATTATGTCAGAGTATAGGTTAATATCCTTGGAATGAGTGACCCTTGTTCTGTTTGATTTACCAATGTGTAATATTTCCCTCAGGGCCAGATTTGTTACTGCCCTGTAGGCCAGCCACAAATTGTCCCTCATTAGTCTGTAGGGGACAGAATATACTGATATGGCTTTCAATTGTTCCCTGTAGGACTTGCCTATTACATCCTGTATCTTCCTTATGCAAAATGTCTGGTGTTGCTTCAGCTGTTGCAGAGATGTGGTGAGTTGAATGCAAAAGGGTGTATTGTTCTTAATTATTGTTGTTATGAGGGCCTAGTACAATGGAATTATAATATCCCTTGATCTGGGTGACATGCCAATACTTAAGAGTTGTGCTACATAAAAAGGATTTGTCACCACCTTGGACACATGTTGGTTGAACTTCTGATAACTATCTACCTGAGTAGCAAGATGATGTACCACTGGGTCTACTCACAGGGCTGTCTGTTTATATTGTAATTAGCTTGGGTATTTGCCTTACAAAAGGGAATAATTATGCTTTCTTTGCCATTTAGTGTGTCTCCGTGGATCTGGCACCAATCATTTGTGTGTGTTAATACTTTCTGCAGTATATCAATACTGCTACTGGATTCAAGGATTGTCCACAATTTGCAGTTATCTGCAAGTTTATTGGACAAAGGCTGTGTAAGTATGCCTTGACTTCTGTGAATTAAATACCAAACACAAAAGAGCCTAGTATAGAACCCCGTGGTACTGCACTGCTGACTGGCCTTTTGCTACAGGTGAATTCAAACACTTTGACAGTATGTGCCCAGTTGGTGATCCATTGGACTACACACTTTGTAACATAGTGATTTATGGCCAGTTGAGAGACAGTTTCTCTGTAATACCTGAATGTGGAATTGTGTCAAATGCCTTTGTCAGGTCAAGTTATGCAGGATGCACATTCTTTTCCTCATCCATGGTCTTGGTGACCTTCTTGAAACAGACAACCAGATTTATCAGATATTATCTAGACTTAACAAATTAAAAAAGGGTTGGTTACACAGTCGGGAGATTAACTATGTTCTTGTTGATAAGGTCCATGATGATTCTTTCCATTGGTTACAGATAACACTAGTTAGGCTTATGGGTCTATAATTACCTGTGTCAGGTGGTGGTACCCCCTTGTTCAGACCGATGAGTTTTGCTGTCCGCCATTGTGCCAGAAAATAGTCTGTCTGGAGGCTGTGATTAAGTAGGGATCCAGTTGTGTTTGCTAAGTCATATTTTAATATATTGATAAGACAACCTGGGATGTTGTCAGGGCCCATTGATGCCATGTTTTTAGCCTTAGAGAGCACACAGATGAGCTGCTTTCTTGACAAAATATGCGAAGTAATGTTTACATCTATACTTTGGGTGGTGACCAGCGGGGACAGGGTGGTGAAGTTTGATCATATCCATACCTCTTAACCTCTTAGTGCTAGAAATCTGGACAAATCCTGTCAAAATTGGAGGACAAAGGCCCAAAAAATAGGGACAAATTTTAAAGATTGCTCTTATAAACTTAGAAGATTGCTACAGTAAAAGAGTTTGTTTTAGCACACATTTTCTGAGGGATTTGATGTTGAAGACTCAAATGTATGTCACTATTTAGTGATTTCAGTCCTCAAATCATCCCAGTGATTTGTCAGAAGACCACAAATTTTATGTGGAACAGGCCAAAAATATGAGCCAAAAAATCTAGACATTCTGCAAAAATCTGTACAGTTGAGAGGTATGGATTCAAATCTGTCAGCTAGCAGGTTTTGTGTTGCCCCTTGTTGAGAATGGGTGGTGCCATACATACCCATCTGTGAGCATCACTGTGTATTCCCCTTAAGATTCTGTATTTACTTAAAAAAAGTTTTGTGACAACACCTTCAAATGCAATCTTGGATATGCATCACATGCCACACACAGTCATACAACTTTACCTATTTCATGCTATTACATCATTCACACATCATATCCCTATATGTTTATCATTGCAAGGTGTGTGTGAGTGCTCTGATACCATATATGGGTACATTACCTATGAGGTGGAAGTGGTTCATGCAGAAAAGTTAATGACACAAATACTAACAGTTACACAATGCTGCTGGGCAACACCTGAATAATCCTTATGAGTAGCAAAACAATTGTGCATAGAATAAATTCCCAAAGGTCACAAGTGAATCTGAATTGGTCATATGTTTGTTTATATAACAGCATTACAATATCTGGGTGAAACAAGGCATATGTGCCCATGTAATCAGTATGATGTAATACTGCTGTATGTCATATAACATTTCATGATGGTAGCTATACACATGAACATATGAGTCATACTGCAAGTCTCTCTGATGGCTGAATGAAAAATGTGTAGAATGTTAATATACTCCACTACAAGAACACATGCCTTATTAAGGCAACACTATACATAGTATCATCCTATGTCAACAGTCCTCAGGAGGCATATTACGGCAACTGTTATGGAAGGAACATGTAATCAAATGACAGCAGTGCCCATCAATGCATTACCTCAAATCACAATTTAGAATACACTGTTGTAGGGCTACTGTACATTGACACCTCAACACAGCACATGTGGATGACAGCAACATTGGCATGTGCAATCTTCATAGGGTCATAGGATATTACTAGGCTAATGTCCAACATCACATAAAATATGAGCCATAATTATATAATTTAAATAAAAAATTGTTTTATATATATATATATATATATATATATATATATATATATATATATATATATATATATATATATATATATAGGTCGACTTCACTTGATTGAAAGTTCACTAGACTGAAGCTCATTTGAAGGAGCGCACTTGACTGAAAGCTCACTTGTCTGAAACTCATTTTGTTGAAAGGTATATGCCCTTTTTCCCATTGTAGTATGATCCTGGAGTTAGTATATATAGTAAGGGGGAGCACAGCCCCCCACACTGGGGGATGTGGGGGGTGAAGCCCCCCACTTATTTTATACATTTTAAACCATATACATGGATACTAACAATTAAATGAATAACTCTTTTTAGAACACACTATATACCCAAACTATGTGTGGGGCTATGCCCCCCACACTCCCCTTACTATGTATGCTAACTCCAGGATTGCATTACAATGGGGAAAAGATCAAATACCTTTCAACGAAATGAGTTTCAGTCAAGTGAGCTTTCAGTCAAGTGAGCTTTCAGTCAAGTGTGCTTTGTGAAAAGAGTTTCAGTCTAGTGGACTTTCAATCAAGTGAAGTAGACCCATATATATATATATATATATATATATATATATATATATATATATATATATATATATATATATATATATGGATCTATCTTACAACGTCGACAAGTCAAAAGCAAAACGAAATCACCGACACCACATAACCGACATTTCACAAACACGAAACCTCACATGCCCGACACACCATAATCCCGACAAGCAACAAACAAAACAAATGCCCGGTCCAAAAAGCACACACACAACACAAGCACACCAAAATCCTTACAAACCAACACTAAACCTCACATACACAACTACCTACAACCTTAACCCAAACCCTAACCCTAAGGTCCCCCACTATCGCACACTCACCTAACCCGCCCTAACCCTAACTCACTTAACCCGCCTAACCCACAAACTATCACAGTTGCACACTTACCTAGCCGCCCTAACCCTAACTCACTTAACCCACCCCTAACCCACAAACTATCACAGTCGCACACTTACCTAGCCTGCGCCCTAACCCTAACTCACTTAACCCGCCCTAACCCACAAACTATCACAGTCGCACACTTACCTAGCCAGCCCTAACCCTAACTCACTTAACCCGCCCCCAACCCACAAACTATCACAGTCGCACACTTACCTTACTCGCACCCTACCGTCCGTCACTACCGCATACATCCACAGCCTTTTCCCATGTCGATGTTCTCAGCGTCGGGGTTTTGATCCGTCGGTCTTCTCCGTTTTCGATCTTCTGGCGTCGGTGTTCTCGCTGTCGGCGTTCTGACTTGTCGACGTAGTCAGATAGAACCATATATATATATATATATATAATGGAAGATAGTAGTGGTATGTGTATATATATATATATATATATATATATATATATATATATATATATATAAAAATGTATAGATAGATAGATATATGATGGAAGATAGTGGGGAATGTGCACATGTGTGTATGTGCTGATTTTATTACATACTGCCTCTGTCCATATGTGATATGTGCACCACCCCATGACACAATTAGCAATCCCACATTCAGCGATCTGTAGATGGCTAGCAGAGGGTCATGGAAGGGCTGTGCTTCACAATGTGTGCATGCATCTTTGAGATGATGACATCCTCCAGTATTCTGCAGAAAAGATGTTATGTGAACAGAGGGGAAAAAGGGAGTGTTTTATTCATGGGACTATGTCAAAGGTTCTCCTGAGTGGGAGTCAAATGAAAAAAGTTTCAAAAGATCATACAATGACCAAGATTTGAAAGATCATATAATGACCATAATATACCACAAGTCACACACACAGATGTTGACTGTGTTCGAATTTGAATGTTAAGCGTGTGTAGGTATACCAGCTGGATTCCATACAACACATCACTAGCACCACCACATATGTTTGATATTAACAGTGTCCCAGTGCACTTTATAAAGGATGACAGCATCATTGTATGCTGAGAAGATGATGTTGGGAGAAGTGTGTGACATAGCTGTGGAGTCACTACTCAGTTAAAATTGTCTCCACACTCATATTTGAATAAAAACACATGCTTAATGTTCAATCATAGCCTCACCTCAGGCTTTGTGCCCACTGAATGGCACACAGCAATGGTTATCCCACTCCACAAAGGGAGAGCCACCAAGGCCCCCGGGAACTACTGCCTCATTAGCCTGACGAGCCTTGTCTGCAAGGCTATGGAGCGTATCATTATGGAACTTATAAACAACGACATTGGTAATCTCCAAACTATGGACCCTACCCAGTTCGGGTTTGTAAAAGTCATATCATGTCTTCTAAACCTGATAGACATCTTTAAAGTGGTCACCAAAGCTCTAGATGAGGGTAAGGTGGTACACACAGCCTATCTAGATCTTGTCAAGGCTTTCGACACCACCCCCCACTCTGGAATTATAGACAAACTCACTAAACTAGGTATAAATCCCTATGTCACAAGATGGTTTGCCAACTGGCTCACTGACCTAACCCACACTGTGAAAGTAGCAAACTCTAAATCCAACTTCAGACCAGTGACAAGTGGAGTACCACAGGGTTCAGTCCTAGGTCCTCTCCTGTTTGGTATCTACTTCTCTGAAGTACAGGCTAACACAGAAGGTCTTTGGCTAACAAAGTTCACAGATGACTGCAAACTAGGAGCCATAATCAAATCTCCTAACGATGTGGACATTTTACAAAAGGGCCTCACTGAGACAGATGCCTGGTGTCAAAGCCATGGCCTCAAGCTCAATGCCAAAAAGTGCATTGTCATCCCTTTTGGTAAAAACTCTGTACACATGAACTACCACATAGGCGGTAGTCTACTTAACACTGAAAGTGCGATAAGAGACCTTGGGACACAGGTGGACAGTAGTCTCTCCTTTGATAATCACATCGCCACAGTAGTCAGGAAATCCTTCTACGTGGCACACCTCATCACAAAAGGTTTCTCATCCAGGAAAAAAGAGGTCATTGTTCCCCTCTACTCATCACTCATACAGTAATGCGATCCTGGAGTACAATGCCCCTTTTGGTATGTACCTCACAAGACATCTATAACAACTGGAAAGGCCACAGAAATACCTCACAAAGAGGATTACCAACCTCAAACAGATGCCCTACGCAGACCGTCTCAAAAAACTCCAGCTTTACTCTGTCACATATAGCCTACTCAGAGGCGATCTCTGCCTAACATACAAAGCTATGTCAAACCCAAAGCTGTTGGACATGCTCCACATAAAGAAATACCAATCCCTCCAAGCTACACACTCTAGGGACATAAACCTTGTCACCACAATAAACAGAACATGCTGGAAGGATAGATTCCTATCTCAGAGACTTCCCATACTCTGGAACAAACTACCTATCTATATCAAACAAAGCTCCTCATTAGCACTCTTCAAGAAAAAAAATCTTGATGATTGGATGGGAGATAGGAAATTCACCCCGGGGATCACTTCTGTGGCTCTGCTTGACAGGGGCAAAGGAAAATAATTTTCTTGGGTAGAAAAAGCCAGAGTACCATTTGGCTACACTTTTATAGGCCCTAGGGCCAATAGCCTAGTACCTACCTATGAACAAATTGTATGCTGTGAGATTAGACTTCCAAAATATCTAGCTACACAAACTAGAGAGCAGAGTAGATGATGCTTGTGCCAACAGAGATGACTGAGTATCATGCTGTCTGACTGCACTTTATAGGGGTTCACATCATCATTGTATGTCAAGAAGAGGATGTTTGGAGGAGTGACTGATATAGCTGTGGACTGACACGATTCTAAAATTGTCTCTAGATTGACAACTGAATGAACACACACACATACACTCGAGCTAACTGCAGTGAGATTAGAGCCTCTACCTATTTAGTTACCCAAGCTACAAGAACACAGTATTTAATGCTAGAGCCATGGAACCAGACAGTCCTCTGCATTTTTAGAGATAGCAGATGGCATCATCAATGTATGGCAAGACAAAGATGTTTGGAAGGTTGCATGAAATTGTTGCGTAGTCATGTATCGCTGTAAACTTTTGTTCTGAATGAGAACATTAAGGTATCGGCTCATGCTCCTCTGACTATGCACATACACTCTCAGTTAGACATACAGGCAGACACACAAGTTGCCAGTTGTACAGTTCAAATCCCTACCTAACTAGTTAGTCAAGCTGGAGAGCACAGTACTTAAGATCAATGCCATTGCAGAACTCTGATATTATTGTTGTCATAGAGATCTTTATAAAGGATGACATCATCATAATGTTGCAGGTAATGTAATACTGTTATGAGACCTGTGTGCAAAGGCTGGACTTCAAATTTGCTTTTGTGTATGCAATCTGAAAAAATACATTTAAAGACATCCTGGCAATCTAGGTGAAAAAGGCTGTCATGAATGCATGTTGCAGACCTGAGATACATGTACCTGTTTCTCAATATGTTTACATAACACACTCTCACTCACGTGCATACACACACACACACACACACACACACACACACACACACACACACACACACACACACACACACACACACACACACACACACACACACACACACACACACACACACACACAGCAATAACCCAAGTGTTGATATATGTGTGTTTATATTCTGATGAACTGATGTCCACACTACTAGATTTTTCAGAAAATATCAATGAGTTTTGATCAGTGATGATCAATAGATAGTGTTAGTGTAAGCCCATAACAAATGAAACAATGCAATTGTGCTCTTTATTTCTGTTGTGTAGTTGACATTAGACCTATTATTGTAATATCATTTGCAAGTGTATTGCTGCAGGGCACACATGAGTCTGGGTAAGTATGTCTTCGTGAATAACAAGTTCCTTCCCTTCTGTTGTATTTAAGAATGCCTTTTGATGGGATGGAGGATAACTGGGCAATAACTATAGTAATACAGGGCAAACACCTGTTTACATAATACATCGCCAAGAAACCGATTTGTGCAAAAAATGGCAAAGTGTTAACCTACATAAGATTCCGATTTCGCGAATACAACTTGAACTTATGAAGTGGTTAGGAAGACATGTTATTGGAGAAATAGCTGACAGACACTATGTTGTACATGCTGTAGTTTATATTAGAAATGTTGTGTCATGATTTTTGTTACATTAAAAATTGTTGCTATTATCTTCCCCATTTGTCTGTAGTTAAGCAATGAGCAAATGTTGTTCTCTGCTTAAATGGAAACAATATTACCATTTCAATTGGTTCATCTCATTCTGCACAAACAGGCCAAGAGGCAATGTGTGGCTGTCAGCACTCTGGACACTACTGAGTGTAAAAATACACCTCCCTGCCTAGGTTTCCCCTGTGGCACCAGGTGTAAGAGCAGTGAGCCCTTGGTCAGAGCACAGATGAAACAGGGTTTAAATCCAGATTATTCTTTTTCTTTTTTTACAGATGGAGTCAGGATGGCATTAAGTAAGTAAATGTGATTACAACTACAAATGGGACAAACAATGACTACAGTAAAGTATGTGTCTTCCACAATTTTTTCATTAATGCCTACCTCTGTACAGCTGTACAAATATTAGCTGCTTTGGAGGCCTCACTACAAATCACAATTTAATTGTGTACAGCTTTCTAGAAATGACAATGGGTCTTTTGAAATGATTATTATGACTCAGTAGATATGCTATGTGTGTATGGCCATATATCCCAAAAAGTGTGTGCAGTATGCTTTGTCACAATAAGGACGGTTTCCACATCACGTTAGATGAAGATTTCATCCATCATCACCTGAACATGTCACTAACAGAATCCTGCAGATGATTTTAAAACATTCCACAGTCCATGAGCACTGATAAACTATTGGGTTATGGTAACATATTAGTATTATCCGTCAGCACAGTCAAGTCAGTCTGCGGACACCATCCATCAACCTAACAGATACACACACACATACACACACACACACACACACACACACACACACACACACACACACACACACACACACACACACACACACACACCCACACACACACACACAAACACAGCAATAACCCAAGTGTTGATATATGTGTGTTTATATTCTGATGAACTGATGTCCACAGTACTAGATTTTTCAGAAAATATCAATGAGTTTTGATCAGTGATGATCAATAGATAGTGTTAGTGTAAGCCCATAACAAATGAAACAATGCAGTTGTGCTCTTTATTTCTGTTGTGTAGTTGACATTAGACCTATTATTGTAATATCATTTGCAAGTGTATTGCTGCAGGGCACACATGAGTCTGAGTAAGTATGTCTTCGTGACTAACAAGTTCCTTCCCTTCTGTTGTATTTAAGAATGCCTTTTGATGGGATGGAGGATAATTGGGCAATAACTATAGTAATACAGGGCAAACACCTGTTTACATAATATATCACCAAGAAACCGATTTGTGCAAAAAATGGCAAAGTGTTAACCTACATAAGATTCCGATTTCGCGAATACAACTTGAACTTATGAAGTAGTTAGGAAGACATGTTATTGAAGAAATAGCTGACAGACACTATGTTGTACATGCTGTAGTTTATATTAGAAATGTTGTGTCATGATTTTTTGTTACATTAAAACCTGCTGCTATTATCTTCCCCATTTGTCTGTACTTAAGCAATGAGCAAATGTGCTTCTCTGCTTAAATAGAAACAATATTACCATTTCAATTGGTTCATCTCATTCTGCACAAACAGGCCAAGAGGCAATGTGTGGCTGTCAGTACTCTGGACACCAGTGAGTGTAAAAATACACCCCCTGCCTAGGTTTCCCCTGTGGCACCAGGTGTAAGAGCAGTGAGCCCTTGGTCAGAGCACAGATGGAGTCAGGATGGCATTAAGTAAGTAAATGTGATTACAACTACAAATGGGACAAACAATGACTACAGTAAAGTATGTGTCTTCCACAATTTTTTCATTAATGCCTACCTCTGTACAGCTGTACAAATATTAGCTGCTTTGGAGGCCTCACTACAAATCACAATTTAATTGTGTACAGCTTTCTAGAAATGACAATGGGTCTTTTGAAATGATTATTATGACTCAGTAGATATGCTATGTGTGTATGGCCATATATCCCAAAAAGTGTGTGCAGTATGCTTTGTCACAATAAGGACAGTTTCCACATCACGTTAGATGAAGATTTCATCCATCATCACCTGAACATGTCACTAACAGAATCCTGCAGATGATTTTAAAACATTCCACAGTCCATGAGCACTGATAAACTATTGGGTTATGGTAACATGTTAGTATTATCCGTCAGCACAGTCAAGTCAGTCTGCGGACACCATCCATCAACCTAACAGATATACACACACACACACACACACACACACACACACACACACACACACACACACACACACACACACACACACACACACACACACATATAGAGTATTTGGATGGATGGGATGAAAACAAGGAGAGATGAACATACACCTAGCGGTGTTTTCTTTGTTTTCATAATGGCACATTCATGGTCATTCATGTTTTTGATTTGTTATCATTATTAATATTAGATGCTGTGTAGCATGAAGTGAGCGACATAATGGTAGAGAAGGCTTAAGAGAGGGACAACAGGCCTCTGAAAAGCATAACTAGGTTAGATAAATAAGTGATAACATTGGGGATGGATGTCACTTCAGATACTCATTTTTGGGCAGTAATCAATATATCCCTCAGAGAAACCATAACTGTGGCAAATTTTAATATGTGATTGATTAAATATATCATGTACACATATCATCATGCTAAGAAATAATAAAAGATGCATCTGGAATCGAACTTTAAAGCTATTGTCAAAAAATCATCAGTCAAGTGATTTATGTCAACACTCCACATAGTAATTTGCATTTTGTTACATTTAGCAGTCTAAATAACTGTCAGAGTAAATGTTTCAAAGCACTGATTTTACTCTGCTTTAACTCTGTGTTCCTTTAGCTCATTGAGTTTAGGCAGGATTGCACAGAAATAATTAAACTAGTGTGGCCAATGGCAAAAACTCATCAGGTTCTGCCATAGGATGTGTAGAAACATTCACTGCCACTGAGCATTGGTGCACAATGCCAAACTCTGTGCAAATGTAGAGGACAAAAAGTGAATGCTTTATTATTAGGGTTGCCACCTTCCTTCATGGGAAAACCGGAGTAAAGCCACACCCCTCGCGTCACCAGTAACGCCGCTCACCCCACCCACATTCCACCCATGTTGTGATGTTGTGATGACATCACTCAGCTGGGGACGCCCTCTTTTTTCGTTCCTGCTGCCTGCTGTCGGCTGATTTACTATGCTTTTCTGTAAAAAAGGCATAGTAAATCAGCCAGTTTACAAACTCCAATAGTCTGTTTACTTTTTGAAACAGAATACCAGAGTTTGTACAGTGTTTTCCAGACTACCAGAGAATCAGTTTGATTTCCGGATATTCCAGAAAAAAAACGGAGGGGTGGCAACTCTATTTATTATGGGCCATTTCTGGTCACATATGTGATTCTATTTTTTTTATCAGATTAAAGGTGTGAAAATGGGGTAGATAGGAAAGTGATGAAAATGGAGGAGGGGCAAGCAGGAAGCAAAACAAAGGAGAAGCAATAAAGAAATTTGTGGGAGGGAATTAGGAAAGAATTATAGATATCCACTTTTTTTAACAAGTAATATGAACATGTAGAACAAAAATTGATGAATTTGGACTATCACCACAACACAGATGGGTAACAACAACGCATTAATGTTGTATAGCCAATTGAACCAAATCAAGTGTGTTCAAGAAGAAACATATGCGAAATGGGGAGATATGCATGGGACATTTTTTTTTTGTGGGACAGTTGCCCATTTTTTTAGGATTTCAAGAAAAGAGGAATTGAGGGTCAGGTAGGTAGAGGATGTGAGGAAGCAGGTGCAGATAAACAGGACAAACAAAGCAGACAGAGATATGGTGATGGACCTAAAATGTTGGGGGACACCATAATTGGGGATAAGTAGGGTACATCAGCAGTAGATACTCATCTAGCATTGGAATAGTAAGAATCTAGTCCTCACCCTCAGAGCTGTAATCACTGTTTCCTTCCTTGGTTCCCTGGGAGACTGATGTGAGGGTCTTCAACATCCTCCAGATGGCTAAGGTGGCCATGAATGGAGGTTTCTATTGCATCACACACCTTATCCCCGCCTCCACCAATTCTCCTGCAGGGTGCCAATGCACTAGCAGCTAGGGCAATGCTACCTGATGTGCATGGCCTAGGTAGTGCAGGGGCTGCTGAGGCAGTACTCCCAGGTTGCATCCAAAGGTGCTTGGTGTTGGTGTAGCAGCCAGTGGAGGGTTTGCAGGCTGAGCCACAGTGGCTGGCCTTCCACCCTGTGCTGAAAAGCATTTTGTTTATTGGGAGAAAAGTATGACA
The DNA here is from genome assembly GCF_019279795.1 of Protopterus annectens. Lineage (NCBI taxonomy): Eukaryota > Metazoa > Chordata > Ceratodontiformes > Protopteridae > Protopterus > Protopterus annectens. The sequence goes on from NC_056737.1 coordinate 60,825,482, forward strand.
TCAGAATAGTGTGTTCCCACTTATAAAAAAAAGGGGGGGTGGGACAAAAAAGGAAAACAGATAAATCCTAACGAAAGGCCTCACTGAGACCAATGACTGGTGTCAGAACCATGACCTTAAGCTTAATGCCAAAAAATGTGTCATCACCCCCTTTGGGAAAAACCCAGTTCCCTTGAATTACCACATCAAAGGTAGTCCACTGAACACAGAAGGCATTATAAGAGATCCAGGAAAGCCATGTCTGACACAGCTCTGTTAGAAATGCTACATCTAAAGAAATCCCCCCCCCCCAAAAAAAAAATATTCTAAGCTTGTTTGCTGTCTTTCCAGTAACTAGTCTATTCCAGTTACAGACTTGCTGTATCCAGGACTGTTGGTAAGCTTCTGAGCCTCCCAAGCCTTTCTGTTTTGGAGGGAAGCCTTATAGCTTATCAGTGGGAGTGGTAAGCACTAGGTAGCCTATCTACCACAAGAGGAGTGGGTTTTGGCTGAGAAATTGTAGTTTATTGGTTGTTTGGGCAGATTTTTCATCTCTTTCAACTTTCTGGTTTAAAAGCCCGCATTTGCATTTGTTCCCCGCCTTTTATGTAACTAGTCTAGCCAGGTAGAGATTTGCTGTATCCAGGACTCTTTGTAAGCTTCAGAGCTCCCAAAGCCTTTCTGTGTCAGAAGGAAGCCTTCTAGCTTATCAGTGGGAGTGGTAAGTACTAGGTAGCCTATCTACCACAATAGGAGTGTTTTTTGGCCCAGAAATTGTAGTTTACTGACCATTTGGGCAGTTTTTCCATCTCTTTCAACTTTCTGCTTTAAAAGCTGCATTTGTGCTTGTTTCCTGCCTTTCCTGTAACTAGTCTAGTCCAGATACAGATTTGCTGTATCCAGGATTGTTGGTAAGCTTCTGAGCCCCCTAAGCCTTTCTGTGTTGGAGGGAAGCCTTCTAGCTTATCAGTTGGAGTGGTAAGCACTAGGTAGCCTATCTACCACAAGAGGAGTGGTTTCTGGCCCAAAAATTGCACTTTATTGGCCATTTGGGTAGTTTTCCATCTCTTTCAACTTTCTGGTTTAAAAGACTGCATCTGTGCTTGTTTCCCACCTTTCCTATAATTAGTCTAGTCAAGGTACAGATTTGCTGTATCCAGGACTGTGTGTAAGCTTTTGAGCCCCCAATCCTTTCTGTGTTGGATGGAAGCCTTCTAGCTTGTCAGTGGGAGTAGTAAATAATAGATAGCCTATCTATTATAAGAGGAGGGGTTTCTGGCCCAGAAATTGTAGTTTATTGGCCGTTTGGGCAGTTTATTTTCCATCTCTTTCAACTTTCTGGTTTAAAAGCCTACATTTGCACTTGTTTCCCACCTTTCCTGTAACTAGTCTAGTCATGATACAGAATTGCTGCATTCAGGACTGTTGGTAAGCTTCTGAACCTCCCAAGCCTTTCTGTGTTAGAGGGAAGCCTTTTAGATTATCAGTGGGAGTAGTAAGTACTAGGTATCCTATCTACCACAAGAGGAGTGCTTTTTGGCACAGAAATTGTAGTTTATTGACCGTTTGGGCAGTGTCTCCATCTCTTTCAACTTTCTGGTTTAAAAGCCCGCATCTGCACTTGTTTTCCACCTTTTCTGTAACTAATCTAGTCCAGATACAAATTTGCTTTATCTAGGACTGTTTGTAAGCTTCTGAGCAGTGCCAACGTCTGTTCTTCAATTTTCACTTAAAGCTGCTAGTTCTCTCCTCTCCTGCACTTTTACTAGCTTGTTAGTTTAGCACTTTACCAGACTTCTTGTAGCAATTATTGTAGTACACAAAAGTGCTACCAGCACTAAACATTCTACAAGGAAACAGCTCCAGTACTTATTAATCCCCACCCCTCCAGGCATGTCTAAAGGTCAGTTCCCTGTGTTTTCCCCTATTAACCTGGTGAAATTGGGCATCCTGAGGCAATGTAGCAACTGCTTCATGTACACTGACAACCCTCTCCTCTTACATTCTAATACTCAGACTTGTGAAAGATGCACTTATATATCCATATTGGAAGACAAGCACTCTCCAGCCAAGACCAGAATAGCTGGTCAAGAAGAGAAGGTCAACACTTGCACCACACTACATGGAACACATATCCCTACAAAGTACACACCAGCATTGCCTTCACATAAAAACACAAACCACACACCCACCTTCACGGAGGCTCTCAATAAAAATCTAACCAAACAGCAGAGACCTCCAAGGCAGAAATGCACTCGACCACCACAACACAACATTAATCACGAGACACATAACTCTCCTAAACAGTGTGCCATTCAACCAAAGCCCCTGAGGCAAAAGAGCATGCCTAACACACTAGTCATAGGTGACTCGATAGTGAGGTACACTGATGTCCCACTCACTAGGTTGAATAAGGAGAAAGTAACAGTCAGCTGCCTGTCAGGCACCAGGATCCACCACATAATGCACCCACTCAGGTCCCTCAACAACAGATACAAATATGACTCTGTCATTGTACATGTGGGTGTGAATGATCTGAGACATACCTCCCTGGACAACATGAAAAGAGACATGGAGGAGCTTTTGGATTATCTAGCCCAGGCAGGTATGATCCTAGCCCTGAGCAGCATCCTACCATCACCCAGAATGATACCACAGTACAAGCAGAAAATGACTGATTTCAACAATTGGCTAAGTTTCTGATGTCATTCTGAGGGGATCCAGTATCTGTCTGCCTGAGATGACATGATTGACAGACCTTGATGCTTTGCCAGAGATGGCCTACATCTGTCACCCCTTGGGTTCCGGATACTGGCCAAGGCTCTTGCCACCCCTATAGTCCCTTTTTTAGTCGGTGTTCCAAAGACCAAATTATTACTGTAACAGCTACAAACAAATGCAATGTGAGGGTCATGCTGCTCAATGCTAGAAGTCTAAATTTCAAAATGTACTTGCTCAAAGTGCTCCTTAAAATGGAGAGCATTGACATTTGTGCTGTAACAGAGACCTTGTTCAAGGCAGCAGAAAGCACCCCTGCACTACCAGGCTACAGCTCATTCCACACTTTTCGGCTCCAGAACTTGGACTGAAGCTCCAAAGGTGGTGGTGTTTCCATATTCATAAAAGATGCACACACCTCCAGACTAGTAGCCCAACATAACGCATCTGAGATACTTCAGGTGCAGCTAACATTGGGTAAGACAGTGATTCAGGTTGTAGTCTGCTATAGGTCCCCAGCCATATCCCAAGATTCACACTCCACATTCCTAAGCACCCTGGAGAACATTAATGTCCAACTTAACACTCTCATACTGGGTGACTTCAACTACCCCTCCATTAACTGGGAAAACTACTCTTGTACCAATGCACTTGCCCAACTCTTTTTGGAATTCATTAATTCCAATGCCCTGGCCCAACTCATTCTTACTTCCATTAGAGGTAGCAACATCCTTGACCTGGTCATTACTAACATGGGCGACCGTTGCTCTACACCAATAGTCAACTCCTCCCTGGTTAGATCCAATCACAAGCTAATCACCTTGGAAATCCACATCCCTCCCACCTTCCCAACAAAGATAACCACTATGAAAAACTTCTCCAAAGCTAACTTTGGGCTCCTAAAAACAGAGGTGGCTAACTTCACGGCACCCATGCAAATGGAGAATGGTTGCATGACCACCATATCATACATCAATGCACTGTACAAACATGTACACAAACGCATGGATCTCACCACACCCAATAGAAGTAAGATGCTCTCCTTAAAAACAAAGGAAGCCAATCTGGTGGTCCCCTGCCATAAACAAACTCTACAACAGAAGGAGGAAACTGATGCAGAATAAGGTGAAGTACCAAGACTGGAAAAACTCTTTTATCAGCCTCAGCAAAAGGTTGAGATCCCTCATCAAATCCTCTAAAGCTAGCTATGAAAACAGAATTGCAGCAGATAGTAAAGACAACCACAAGGCCTTCTATAGTTATGTAAAGAATCTCCATGGCAATACCCAGATTTGCTCTGAGCTACTGCACAATGGTATCTCCTATACCAAGCCAACAGATATTGCAAGTATACTGTTGAACAGATTCAGTACTAACTTTACCCCTCTCCCCCTCAAAAGGACCAATTGCAATGCCAGTAGATTGCCAGGCACCCAGTATTACTGCTGCACAGGTTAAAGCAGCACTGTCCAAGGCCAAGAATACAGCTTCTATGGGACCTGACAGTATCCCTGGCTGTGTTCTACATGAACTACAGAGTGAACTGGCACCTCACCTGTGTGCCCTGTTCAATCACAGCCTCACCTCAGACTTTGTCCCTACCAAATGGCACACTGCTACAGTCATCCCTCTCCACAAAGGAGGAGTGACTACAGACCCTGGGAACTATCGCCCCATTAGCCTGATGAGCCTGATATGTAAAGCTATGGAACGCATCATGATGAACCTAATAAACAAGGATATAGGGAATCTCCAAACTCTGAATCCTACACAGTTTGGTTTTGTGAAGGGTAGATCATGCCTGCTCAATTTGGTTGACTTATTTGAGTCAGTCACCAGAGCTGTGGAACTATTACCCCATTAGCATGATAAGTCTGATATGTAAAGCTATTGAACACATCATTCTGGACCTAATAAACAAGGATATAGGGAATCTCCAAACTCTGGATCCTACACAGTTCGGTTTTGTGAAGGGTAGATCATGTCTGCTCAACTTGGTTGACTTCTTTGAGTCAGTCAGCAGAGCTGTGGATGATGGTAAGGTGGCTCATACAGCTTATGTTGGTCTGGCCAAGGCCTTTGATACCATTCCCCACTCAGGAATCATACAAAACTTACTAAGCTAGGCATCGACCCCTATATCACTAGGTGGGTTGCAAACTGACTCACAGATAGAACCCACAGTGTGAAAGTAGCTGACTCCAAGTCAGTCTGCCAACCAGTCATGAGTGGAGTCCAACAGGGTTTGGTCCTGGGTCCTCTCCTGTTTGGTATCTACTTCTCTGAAGTCCAGGCCAACACGGAGGGGCTCTGGCTGATAAAGTTTGCAGATGATTACAAGTTGGGAGCTATTATTAACTTTGCAAGTGATGCTGACATCCTACAGAAATGCCTCAATGAGACCAACGACTGGTGTCAGAACCATGGCCTTAAGCTCAATGTCAAAAAATGTGTCTTCATCCCCTTTGGGAAAAACCCAGTTACCTTGAATTACCACATTGATGGTAGTCTACTGAACACAGAAGGCATTATAAGAGATCTGGGAACACAGGTTGACAGCAACCTCTCTTTTGACCACCATATTGCCACTGTGGTCAGAAAGTCCTTCTTTGTGGCATATCTCATTACTAAGGGGTTTGCATCCAGGAAGAAAGAGGTAATTGTCTCCCTCTACTCTTCCCTCATTAGGCCAATCATCGAGTACAATGCCCCATTTGGCATGTACCTCACTAGACACCTGCAACAACTGGAGAGGCCACAAAAGTACCTCACAAAGAGGATCCTGGGCGTTAAACACTTGTCCTATATGGACAGACTCAAAAAACTCCAACTATTCTCTGTCTCATATCGCCTACTTAGAGACAATCTCTGGTTGACTTACAAAGCCATGTCTGACCCAGCTCTGTTAGAAATGCTATATCTAAAGAAATCCCAATCCCTCTGCACCACATGCTCCAGAGACCTCAACCTCATTATCACAATCAACAGAACATGCTGGAATGACAGGTTCATAACACAGAGACTGCCCATACTGTCGAATAGACATCCCATACATGTCAAGCAGAGCACCTCACTGGCCCTCTTCAAGAGAAATCTTGATGAGTAGATGGGAAATAGAAAATTCACCCCAGGGATGATTCCAGTGGCTCTACTCAACAGAGGCACTAGGAACTAAGGTTGGATGGCACGATGCCAGGTTAATCGTATGGGCTAGGCTTGTAAAGGCTCCAGTGCCATTAGCCTAGTACACATATATGAACCTATGAACCTATGAACACAGGTTGACAGCAACCTCTCTTTTGACCACCACATTGCCACTGTGGTCAGAAAGTCCTTCTATGGGGCACATCTCATTACTAAGGTTTTGCATCCAGGAAGAAGAGGTCATTGTGTCCCTGTACTCTTCCCTCATTAGGCTAATCATCAAGGGGTCTATATTAGAATCTCAACAGTTTAATGCTTCAAAACACTAAAGATTGAACTTTAGTGATCAAACATTAAACCATTGAAATTCTAGTAGACCCTATTAAAAAAAAACAAGTAAAGGGTGTTAAAGCAGGGGGGGCAAGCCCCCCTGCATCCCCCACACCCCCCGCTACTTGAATATATCAACTCTGAGATCGCACTTCAATGGAGTATGGTGCAGAAAGGGAAGATTTCCCTTTCCTAAACTCTAGAACGATCTCGTTGTTGGTATATTTAAGTAGCGGGGGGGTGGGTTGCAGGGGGGCTTGCCCCCCCTGCCTACACTCATTAGTTTTTTTATGGGGGGTTTAAAAATATTTTTATCGGGGTTCGATTATTTAATAGTTCAATGCGTACAGTTCAATGTTTATGCATTCGAACTATTAAACTTTTAAGATTATAAAATAGACCCATTATCGAGTACAATTCCCCATTTGGCATGTACCTCACTAGACACCTGCAACAACTGGAGAGGCCACAAAAGTACCTCACAAAGAGGATCCTGGGCCTTAAACATTTGTCTTATATGGACAGGCTCAAAAAACACCAACTATTTTCTGTCTCATATCACCTACTTAGAGGCGATCTCTGCTTGACTTACAAAGCCATGTCTGACCCAGCTCTGTTAAAAATGCTACATCTAAAGAAATCCCAGTCCCTCCACACCACATGCTCCAGAAACCTCAACCTCCTTACTACAATCAACAGAACATGCTGGAGGGACAGGTTCATAACCCAGAGACTGCCCATACTATGGAATAGACTTCCCATGCATGTCAAGCAAAGCACCTCACTGGCCCTCTTCAAGAGAAATCTTGATTAGTAGATGAGAAATAGAAAATTCACCCCTGGGATCACTCCAGTGGCACTACTTGACACAGGCATTGAAAACTAAGGTCGGGTAGCACAATGACAGGGTAATTCAATGGCCTAGGCTTCTAAAGGCTCCAGGGCCATTAGCCTAGTACACACCTATTAACCTATGAACTTATTAAAATCATTGTACCTCATATTCAGATGCTTTATTACAATAAATGTAGTTTTATTGTTATATTAGCTATACAGCTTTCCCAATCAAAAAGAGGATTGTGAATTGTAATATGTAAGCTTTGCAATATGCAGATATTGCATATATGCTTTTAAATATAGTGCAAATTAAGTTAATAACATGGCATTGAAGCCATTTTTTCTGTAATTAAAATTAATATATATGTAGATATTTGTAACTTGAATGTATTTGATAATGGTGGGAATTGAACCCACCAATTCTGAACACATTATTATATTTGCCTAATACAGTTACCAAGAGCTGCAGAAGAAAGCATGCATGCTTGCATTTACAGCTAAGATCTGCACGCGTAAGTCACTAGTAATGTATCGACAAGCAATCATTTGAATACAATCATGTTAATTTGTGCTGCATACATACCTTTTATTTTCTGAGTCTTTCTAATCCTTCAGCATGTGCCTTCTTGTTTGTTGAAATTTCATGAGCAGTGTAAAATAAAGGAGGACAGAAAAAGGGACATGAAGGCATTATACATGCTAATCATAGCTGTCTACATCTTTCCATACCATGTAAAGTTGCTTTGTCTGTATTTTTAAACAACTGTGGGATGTTAGCAGTCCTGAATTCATACAACTACTGGTTGAGTTGTGCCTGCTTGCACCGTTTTAGGTCATTATAGTGGTGCCTATATTGGTCCCCAATACATGGTATGCCAGTCACACAGGAGACAGCCTTAGCTAGACTGTTCCAAGCCTCAACCTTATACTGAGACCCGTTATAGTCCTCCTGTAGCTGCCTACATTTGTAGTACTTTATGAGGAATGCAACACATGTTTTTGACTCTTCCACACCCCACCTTTGTGCACTGAATTAGACACCATCCTTTTCAGGCGTGTCTGCAAAGGTCCTACAACAACATTAAAAGTGTTTTTCCATCAGTTTGTGATATTAAGTTTCATAGCCAGTGCGAAAACCCGCAGAACCACGACAACTGCATGTGTGTGATGTCAAGCGAAGAGAAACATTACAAAAGAATTACTCATTTTTTAATGAGTTTTGAGGTCCAAATAATGAGGCGCCACGATTTCTGAGTGGCACCCCTTAACTTCCAATTTTCCCAGCTTTTTTTTCCAGCTTTTTTCAGAACTGACGTCATCACATGGGGGCATGCATGGTAACGTCAGCTTTGTAAGCAGCCTGCCAGCCTGTTGGAATTTTGCTGATGGCTCGAGGGATGTGATTGTTTGTTTTTTATGGTTGCCAGCAGCGTGTAACTTTCACTCAAGATGAGTCGCATCACTCACTGCATTTAGTCACATCTGAAAAGTGTCCAGCTGAGAGTAAAATAAGAGCTCTCTTGATGAGAGAGAGAAAATGTTAATTTTCCCTAATACTTCTCATAGTTTAGAAGGCACTAATACTGAGCTTGCAATAATGCCAATGTGACTGCATCCCAGAAAACCTCAATGTGTGCTGACTCTGAATGTTTCCAGGTACGTAAATAATTTCTAAAGCAAGAAAGAGCCATGCAAATTCAATGTGTGTGTATGTGTGTGTGTGTGTGTGTGTGTGTGTGTGTGTGTGTGTGTGTGTGTGTGTGTGTGTGTTAGTTAATGTGCAAAAATGCCTCCTTGCATACATTTAGTATTTAAATCACCACCTGTTGTTTTATTTAGAAACGAGTAATTAACAGTTCAAGATCTGATGAAGTTCCGGATAATTTTAAGTGGGACAAAAGCACTTATCTATCTACTGCTGTTTTCTACTGCATTCTACTGTCGTTAACTCATTTTTAAATAAAACAACCGGTGGTGATTTAGAACTCCTTGGCTGTTTTCTTCGTGATACTAGTGTTGGTGTTGCTACATGTTTTGTCCTTGCATACATTTACTCATTCCTTATTTGTAAAGCTGTTTGGATTAATAAATGTATACCAAAAGTACATTGGAAATGCAAGATTTTCTACTGCTGTTCCTTTCAGCCTGCAGCAAATGTCCTGGACAAAATTGGAAGGTTCAATAATGTCATTGCGTCTTTTATTTAAGAAATGGTGCAGTTACGGCCTCTAAGAACTAACTCTCTCTCTGTGCAGGGAAGTTTGTCTCAAAAGCAGGAACAGAGAACCACAAATATGAATTGTTCTCAGCTGTGATTTGTGAGTAGTATTTCCAAGAAACCTGAAAAGGGTCACACATGATGTCCATCCTTCTGCACATGATGGGAGAACACCTGAAAATGTATACGCTTGAGTTTAGAGAAGGCAACAGAGAATATAAGAGAGACAAAAAGTTTCATAGTTACTGTTAGATGAGTAAAACTATGCTATGTATTTGCCTCCTGTTTTTTTTCAAAGGTTAACAGACAAGTACTGATGCTTATAATAGTGATAGCATACACAGCTGTGTCAAGGTAAACATGGTGACCACCAAACCTTAATGTGCTTTGTCCACAGAACTAAAAAAACTTCAAAGCATGTCACATTAAGTGCCACTTTTACCTGATTAACTCAAACCTATAAAGGCTACAGGCATTTATCCCATGGACTCCCACCACAACATCCTACCATTATTGCATGATGTCACTTGACACCTTATGGAAGTCCCACCTTTCACTCTAATCAACTGGCTGGCTAGATCAAATTTTCACTTGACCCATAGTTATGCACATTTAGAGATGCCAGGATTACTCTTGATAGGGGTGGTGGGATTCAGTTATGCTAAAGTTGTGTTATTTTTTTAAGGGCTATAGGGGGAGGTCAATTAAGGTTGTCAGGTATGGTTAACGGTTTGAATATTATGGGGAAAGGAGTATTTTATTATGCTGTGCAATGAGGTCAGATGCCTGTGGTGTCTACACCAGTTGGTAAGTGTGAAGCACTTTATTTTAATTTGTGATGTTGTTTTGTAGCTTTTATCCAGTGTTGACGTTTGTTTTCTCTGCCTTCAGAGTGCACTTGCTATAAGGTGAGTGATTCACAGATAAGCTTAAAACTCAAGGTTTACAATTAGCCGCTGCAAGTGCAGTGGATACTGGCAGTGTGTCTTTTCATTAGTGTTTTGTATCATTTCTTGAACTGAGGTGGTGTGAAATATTGAATTACAAATGCTGTACCCATCATAGACATAAAATGATGTCAAACCGTTAATGAGATGGAATGGAACAGTTAAACAGCAGTACTGTATGGTCTTTTTTTTTAATGGAGTGGAAACCAGGTAGGGGCAAAGTGCCTTTATCAGTAATACTGACTGCTTGGTTTAGTGCCTAAATTTTGTTAAGTTATACCATCTTTTGATCTCTTTGCTTATACTTGTCAACTGCCATGATTACATTATGACTTTGTTTCTCAAATTTATGTTTTCCTCTTCTACTTGTTTCCTTACAATCTTCAAATTTAGTTATGAGGAATATTCCATATAATTGAATCAGTACTGCAATCACAGCTTTTAATCTCTCAGAGCAAGAAATCTGGACAAATCCAAAAATAATGGTGGGACAAAGACCCAAAAATAGGGACAGATTTTAAATATTGCTCCTGTAAACTACTTAGTTGCTAGAATAATAGGTTTACATTATTATGTATTTTCTGAGGGATATGTAGTCTGAAATTCAAATGTCTGCCATACTTTATTATTTAGTGACATCATTCTTCATGTTGTTATCCCACAATTCCAATGGAGTGGGTGGGGTTACATAATTATGCATGCAAATTTTATGTTAATCAGAGTGCAGATTTGTACCAGATGTTTGATGTTTCCAGGTTGAGAGGTATGTGTTACACACAGTCAGAAGTTTGGTATTCAACACTTCCAATGACTTCACACTGTATTTGCATCTTCACAGTACTCAGAGGGTTGAATCTACACTATAAAAATGTAAAAATGTAGCTAGGGAACTTGGAGGAGACTTGTGTTTTCAGACAAAACAGAAGTCCGGTATTTCTTTGAAAGTGATTTATCTGCAGAGAAGGCTTAATTTTGCTAAGGTATGCTTGTGTTATTGAAGTACATTCTAAATTATGTAGAATGTTACAAATATATTTATATATGCAGGAGAAAATGGAACTTTTATAATTTATGCACTTCTTCTGCTTCACTGTTGGCATAAGCAGTTTTGGGAGGCATTTACATTTGTCAGATAGACAGGTTATACTTTGAGCACAACTATGTTCTTAACATTTGATTTTTCAATGTTCTATGTCATTGGAGAGAATTGTAATGAACATGTCACTGACACTGGTGTTATGCTTCTGAGATGGCCCAGGGCAACCTCCACAGTAGCGGTGGGCATAGTGAGAACTGACTGGTATTCATAAATTGACTCTTCTTTTAAAGAAGTGTAGACATTCTGATACTTGTGTGGAAAACATATATACATTATTTCTTTGGCATTGCTTGGTTTTTAAGAACTTGCATATGTTTGGTGTTTTGATGATGAGGGAACTACCTACCATTCTGTTGTCCAAAAAAAGAAATGTGTTCCATGTGCTTTTCTGTTGGAAATGTGTAGACTTCCTGATATTTCTGTGAAAACATATATACATTACTTCTGTAGTATTCCTTGGTTGTACAAACCTTTTTTGCATGTGAGGGGGGAGGTGGGACAACCACCTAACATTCAGTTGTACTAAATGAAAAAATGTATTTGAAGTGCTTAATGTTGACAAAAGGGTACACAGACTGATCAATTTGTATAAGAAATACATTAGTTATGTGATATTTATCTGTTTTATCCTTCTCTGTTTTATGTCAGATAGGATTATGGCACCGAAGCCTACAAATCCAAGAAATCCCTTTCAATGATGCTGAAAATGATGTAATAATTCAGACCTTGAGGTGGCATGGAACCTTTCTGCTTGAGAGAGGCCATGGGGATATAGCTCCCAGAAAGGAGATTTGGAACCAGTTAGTTAATGATGTAAACACAGTCGGTAGTCGCAGCTGCAGTTATGATCAATTGTGGCATTGGGCCTCTAATACAATTTCAGCAGTCCAGAGGAGGGCACCTGCAGTTGCTTGAGAACAGCTGGCCACAGGGGGTGGTCCTGCCACTGAACCACCACTGACATCAAATGAGGAGTTCCTCTCCAAAGTCAGAAATCCAGGCAGTTTAGTGGAGACTGTGCATCATGTGTTTTATGTCAGTGCTGATGTGGCTGGGAAGACAAGTATGCCCCAGGAGCAGCTTCAATATAAGCTTACATATGGCAACATTTATATTTGCTTGTAGAATAAAATATATAACTTGACTACTACATCTTGTGATGCATTGTTATTTCTTTACCTACTGATAAGTAATAGAGTTATACAAGAGAGTTGCTTAGTACACATGGGTGTGGGTGAACATCTCAGCCAAGTTTCAGTTTTATTTATTACAGGACATGGAGGTGATTGTGTATTCACTGTCCCCCTGTGTTATTCCCATTGTGATAATTAATTGCCATCCTTTCCTTACTTCATTTCTTCCAGGACCATCCTCACTGCAAAGTGTGGAGATATCTGCACATGGTAAACAAATGTTTATTTGCTTATTACTAAGCATTATTTAGATGTATAATTATCTCTACATATGGGGACGGTGTAATGAGTGTCTGTATTACTGTACCATCTATGACTATGTGACCAGTGTTACTTTTTTATCATCTATGTTGGTTTAATATTTAGGTGAGTAGTAATTTAGTTCCTATGTTTATTGCTTATTATCACAGGTGATCCTGACAGGAAGTGTAGGCCTCCTACTACCTGATGTCAGAATATCAGTAGGCTTGGATGATGATGGTGGCCAAACAGTGACACAGTTGGGGAGGGTGTGTGCAGAGGTTGACTCTAACACCAAGGATCTGACTGACATACCTCCTGGATGTTCTTCAGACATAGTCTGTATGCCTATGTATACCCATTCTACTGAGCCCTCAGATAGTGGACAGGTTGAGTATGACATACATGATCAGGGTAGTGTGGTTATTGCGGCTTCAGTACCAGTTGACTGTGGCCTTTGCCAAAGTGTGGGTGAGGTGCCATGCAGGAGGGTTGTTAGGGGTGCTTGGAGGGATCCTATTGTCCACCATCCACCTGATCTGGGTGTGTTATTATGTGCCATTCTGTGCATATTTAGGGCCATCATGGAGGCACAGGCACATTCCAGCAGGGTTTCTGAGGACATACTTAGGGTTACCACGGAGTCATCAACCTGGCCATAGTCATGAGGAGAACTCATCCAGCAGAAACTGCTCATGTTCAGGTAGCACCCAAACATCTGATCATGGGCATGGACATGCCAGTGCAACAACTGGCAAAGCCAGTTCTCACAGTCAGGGATGATGAACTCATACCTCTACCATGCACCGCGTACACCTGTCCAACATGATTGGACATAGAGCTAGCTCAAGGCTTAGCTGTGTTCATGCAGACACTCATACTCACATTCCACATTAACTGCCTATACAGACACACACACACACACACACACACACACACACACACACACACACACACACACACACACACACACACACACACACACACACACGAGGCATTCATGAGGCTTGCAGGTCATTTTATTTCAGTGGCCATTTGATAATTAGCTACTTTTCTGCCTGCCTGTCTTTCTTATTCACACAGTCACTGCTATTGTGTCAGCCTTGTCCTGCAGCCCCCCAAAACCCCAACCTGTGCAAATGACGATATCTGTGCCATCACCTTGTTTCCATCTTTTGGATTCAGGGATATATATGTATTTTTTCTGATGCACATGGTGCATAGCTAACTGAGTGCTTATATATCTATTGGTGCTATTATTTTGAAATTCTTACCTATTACTTACAGCCACTGTTGTGATCACTACCTTGGAATCCTTGATGCATCAGTGAAGCTTATTACTCCACTTGTGATGATGTAGGAAGAATGAGACTCTGGAAAGGTTTTTCTATTGTGGGTATTTTAGATACATGAGACATGTTAGCTGATAAATGGCAGAAACGTATCGATATAAGTCAGTCCTGTCACATATTGATGTCATTGCTGGAGAGCTCAAACACCTTCTACTGAGGTACATTATCAAGCACAGCATGCAAGCATCTGCCATTCATTTGTGTTCTTACCCATTTATTTTCCTGTTCCAGTTTCAACACTTACCTTGATAGTCCTGTAGTTACAGCTTTTGTGATTTGAGGCTGACTCTGTCTGATGCCAGCAGTACACAGCCATTACATGGGTAAGTAAAGGTTGTGAGCATTGCCTGGCATCAATTTTACTGTATGTATATGCATAGGATGAACGTTATACCCCCTTAGGTGCTATACATTGCTTCTGGGTCAGGCAGAGGATACATTGTACACACCTATGTCTACCCACCGCAGCTGATGGATCCTCCTCTGAGTCCTCACCTGCATATGGATATGGTGACCTTGCTAGTGGTGGTGGAATGTGTGCTCCTTTCCCTTGCTGTTCTTGTTGCAGCTGTTTTCTCAAGTTACCATTGTGTTGGATAGCACAGACAGTGATAATTTCAGTACAAGTAATGGGATCGTACTGCAGGTCCCCACTCGATATATCTAGGCACCAAAACCTTGACTTCAGCAGCCCAAACACATGCTCTATGATATTTCTTGTTTGAGTATGTGCCTCATTATGGTGTTCCTCCTTGGGTGTGTGTGCATTTCTGAAGGAGCATCATCAGCCATGATTTGAGTGCATATGCTGCATCCCCCAGTAAATGGTTTTGTGGGATATCTCCACTGGAAAACCTCTTGCAGATCTGTGAGTTGTGCCTGATATGGGACTCATGGTAACTGCCAGGGTTGCCAGCAGAAACATTCAGGATAATTTCCTTAGCATTATACATGACCTGACATGTAATGGAATGGAAGCCTTCTCTCTTTATGTAGACACTTCCCTGTTCCTTGGGTGGTGCTTTGATCTCAATGTAAATGAAGTCTATGGCACCCAAAACTTCAGGGAAGTGTGCTATGAAGTAGAAATCCTGTTTAGTTGTAGCTCTGTTCTCGGGGGTACAGGGAAAATATATATATAGTCACTGGCATACTGTAGCAAAGCATTCAGGAACTGATGTAAGATCCTGGATGCTGATGCCTGTGACTCCCTCACCATGTCCCCTGTTGGCCTCTGGAAAGTTCCTGTAACTAAAATTCTGTGTGCTACACATACCTTGGTCTCCACAGGTACTGGTTCCCCTCGATTTACCTCTGCTCTCAGTTGAGGACGAAAGAAGATGCACAGTTTTTGGAATGTGTTTCTTTCCACTCTGTAATGCTCTACTATTTCCACTTCATGCAGACCATGAAAAGTTAAATGTGGTGTAAACACCCTTCTCCTTCTTGCCTGAGATGTATCAGCAGCAGCAGCATAGAGTTCAGCCTGTTACACATACACATGTAGAAGAACATCAGCCCCTAACATTCTTTCCCTCTCATGTAGTTTCTATGGCTGTATTCCACTAGGTTTTGGAATTCAAAGCAAAAACCTGCACTAAGTGTACACAATTGCTTTATAGCCTGCTGAATAACTCAGCCATCATGGATTGGTTGTTTAGCGTATAATTCAGCTCTTTATGCTATAATTAGAATGCCATGATGTTTACCTTGTTTGTGCAGCTCTACACTCCCTGTAGAGCCACTTACTGAATTCATATCAGAGCACTACCATGTGCACATCACGCAGCAACACTCACATGGTTTTAGCAAGCTGTGTAGGGTTTACTGAATCCATCTCAATGTTTTTCTCTCTTTTCACATTTGATTAAACTTGAATCAACATTGGCATCAACCCCCTTTTTCCCATTTTCTGCATGGGGTCAGGATGTCACATATATAGCCACCATCACCTAGAGTCGATGTTTATATTTCCAGGTGGCTTTCCACTTCAAAAATTGTTGAGTTTGTCCTTTAAATTACTATATTTTCTAAAAGTATTTAATGCCCTCATCACGTATCTCATGACTGAAGCATAATATTATGTCCTACAAACTGGTCTCACAGTAGCCAGAAACTGCATTCTTCACCCATTTATTACGATGGTTTGCTCACATGAAAAGGATACCTAATAGTGAATTTTTATAGCTAGTCTCAATAGCCAAGACTTAACTATATTTGCATTTTGTTAGATCCTTTGTAAAGGTGATTCTTTTCGATTACATAATCTCTGCTTAGGCAATATCTAATATCTCATTTTCATCCAGCTTTATTCTGCTATCAAACAGACAGAAATGACTTTAATACATACAGTTTGCCACTATAATAATAAATACTGTATATACAACAACTGTCTTTATCATTACACCTAAACTTATTAAGATAATTTGTAACATGGTGACAAGCCCTGAACTAGGCAGTGTAACTTATAATGCTAGTTTTTTTTTTCACTTGTTTATATATTCTTCAATTCTCCCAACAATTCCTGTATTATAAGCTTTGGAGCGCCGACAATGTTTTGTAATTCATTAAAAATAAATAAACAAATAAAAAATTCACTTAATGACATGAACATGGCCAGAACACCTGCCTAAACTTCAAGCAGATATAGTTTGTACTGTATATGCCTCACAGAAGTTATCACTCTAAACCAGAGACTCAAAACCTATGCAGTTGAAATGCAAACCACTGCACAACTGAGATACCTAGTTCCTTTTTTTTATTTTGCAGTTATTTAATTTGTTTTCAATTTTTACAATCTAATAGATTGTTTTAATTCTTCTATAGTAAGTTGTCTTGCAATCTATGCAATAAGTACTATGTACTTCTAGCTCAGAGTGTTATAATCAGAATGTTAGTTCTTAAGCATTAATTGCTGTTTGTTTTCACTGAAGTTAGACAACAATAACTGGAGCTGAAAATAATATTTGTTAGATTATTCTAACTG
This sequence comes from Protopterus annectens, assembly GCF_019279795.1. Taxonomy (NCBI): domain Eukaryota; kingdom Metazoa; phylum Chordata; order Ceratodontiformes; family Protopteridae; genus Protopterus; species Protopterus annectens. Next base: position 60,842,525 of record NC_056737.1, read on the forward strand.
CACCACTCTGTATGTCATAAATAACTTCTTTCATGACTGTGGGTTTTGATTGTTTGTAATAATCTGTCTATGCTTCAGGTGCCATTCATTATAAACATAACTTATTGTTTTTTATACCATTAATTAGAGCCATAATATGTTGTTTTCCAAGTGGTGTTCTTGTCTCTTACTGGGAGTACTGGTCTTCATAGATTAGTACTAAGCTAACTGCCCTTGTGGGCTATTTTAAGGCTAGCCAATTATCCCTTGTGAGACTCAAACCCTGAACCTTGTGTCTGTAAGGCAAACACCTTAACCATTAGGCCACCGTCTTGATAGTGTTCATGTACAGATTAATTTTTTTCATTTTTTCTCCTGCTGCAGTTGTCTACCTTAAAACAAATAAAAATGACAAACTGAAGAAAAACAAACTTGTGGACTGCAGAACCAAATGAACAGCCAACAAAGGTCCAAACACAAATGTAGATAATAGTCACATGAAGCTCCAAAGCCAAGTATTAAATCCACACGAAAATGCATGAGTAAATCAGAGGAACCAACTTTATTTACTGAACATAAAGTTAAGCACTTTTCATCTCACTATGTTGTGGGACTTCTTCAGACAAACAAGAACAAACTGCTGAAAGCATTTAAATAATCAAGTTGGTGCCAAACATGAGCGCCGTATCCCAGCAACAATTAACAATAATCAAACATTTCCGTCGTGTAATAGTGTTCTGACCTAATATAATATTCGAAAACTGCTGAAATGTAATATGAAATATGTTATATATAGTAACTAAAAATATGTATCCAAATACATGTTACTATAAATAAACCCAATGTGACTATATTGTTCTAATACGACCACATACAAATAGTGGTGCAACAGGCACATCAAACCATGACTTCTTACCGATCGACTACATGGAATGAATTAAATATAGATGAAGGCTAACAAATGTTGTTACTAATAAAACCACTATATTTCTTGTTAAGTTAATAAATAGTTGATAAAAGGAATAAAAAGACCAGTGTTTCACCTGGATTAAATGAGATTTGTTCTCTCTATCCCATTCTCAAGTTAAGAAGTTTGCATAGATGAGATTACCTTAGACACTGTTTGTATAATTTATGTAAAATGTATATGATTTTTAGCATTTAATCAGTATATGCATATCAGATATTACTAGGAATGTATACAGTTGTTATTTTGATGGGTTTGTTTACCCATATATTGGTTCTTAGTCTTTTTATTCCTTTAATCTACTATTTATTAACTTAACAAGAAATATAGTGGTTTTATTAGTAACAACATTTGTTAGCCTTCATCTATATTTAATTCATTCCATGTAGTCGATCGGTAAGAAGTCATGGTTTGATGTGCCTGTTGCACCACTATTTGTATGTGGTCGTATTAGAACAATATAGTCACATTGGGTTTATTTATAGTAACATGTATTTGGATACATATTTTTAGTTACTATATATAACATATTTCATATTACATTTCAGCAGTTTTCGAATATTATATTAGGTCAGAACACTATTACACGATGGAAATGTTTGATTATTGTTTATTGTTGTTGGGATACGGCGCTCATGTTTGGCCCCAACTTGATTATTTAAATGCTTTCAGCAGTTTGTTCTTGTTTGTCTGAAGAAGTCCCACAACATAGTGGGACGGAAAGCGCTTAACTTTATGTTCAGTAAATAAAGTTGGTTCCTCTGATTTACTCGTGCATTTTCATGTGGATTTAATGCTTGGCTTTAGAGCTTCGTGTGACTATTATATACATTTGTGTTTGGACCTTTGTTGGCTGTTCGTTTGGTTCTGCAGTCCACAAGTTTGTTTTTCTGCAGTTGTCTACCTTCACTTATTCCATAGCCTGTTCCCTATACTCCTCCATGATATGCCACATTGGTGCCCCTGATACCTGTCCAACTTACACTTAATGGGCCATAGTGCTAAATATGAGGATCCTTTTTTATGTAAGGGAGCAGAAAACAGGTGGAGAAGAAAAGGGGAGATCCCAATAGGACACCATTGCAGCAGACACAGAGGGCTTTCTATGATGTCCTACTTATTAATCCCATCTAATATCCCTAATACCCAGTGCATGTTATATAATACATGTGCCATTGGACCAGAGTCCCCATGCTCCACTGATAACCTTTTTAGTCTTTGGCCAGAAATCCTACCCCTCTCACCTGGAATACATGAGCTAGCATAATTGCAGGTCACTCCCTATTCCTCAGCAGGGCTATGGGTAGACTTGCCCCTGCCAAACATTTTTATTTAGTTTTTTTTTCTCACCTTCAATTGTATGAGGTGATTACAAATGAGATAATTTGGCATCTTTTCAGGAAGCCTATTACCTGATGTTATTCTACTGCAATATCTTCTTTATTGTCTAAAGATGGTGAGTGCTGGATACCTATGAACAAAATTTGGCTCTTCATTTTACATTATTAAAATATACAGATCCTGACTGTGTCATATTTCATTGTAGGTATTATCATTATTATAGCTGGCCTACTTGACTGTTTACACCTTGTGAAAATTACAATCTTTTATGTTGAATTTATGGTTGTGCTGTTTGGTGCTTGGTTTACTTGGCATCTACCATTGCTCCCAGCAGGTGTTTCCCTGTAGTGTAGCTAACTATTCTGTGAACAGTCTACTTTACATCCTACAAAGTATTTTGAAGGCTTGAAAAAGTCTGCCTCCTTGTTATTTGGAATTTTCAACATTATGTCACCATTGCAGTAGTTTTGGGAGGCATTATTTAATTGTGAGGCATACATTTTATTTATCATTTAATGTCAATGTCCTGGAGGTTGTGGTGTTCTCTGTTTCAACACAGTGCATGTCATTCCCAGAGGCAGATTTTTTTACTTAGTATTTATATGAGCTGTGAAATTCCACCTAGTTAATTGATAATTGTCTTTGATCCTTTCGCAGTTGCTCTTGGCATGTTTCTGATTCATAGGGATTATCTTGGGGACTAAACACAGTTCTGATTAAAATAAAAGTATAGGTTATCAAAGGGAATAAAACACTGTGTAAGCAAAAAGAGTGTTATGTACATATTTACATAATGTAGAATCATGCAGGTGACAATTAGAAAACAAAAGCTATAAAATATTGAGCATCCAAATACTTATGTACATATTAGCATAAGGCAAAATTGGGTCTATGTCATATTAGCAAATGATCACATTGTCAAATATCATCTCGTCAACAATGCAGGCCATCAACCGCCCCACCCCCTGCTAATTATATATACCAACTGCAAGATCGCACTACAGTGAGGAAAAGGGCAAATTTCCTGATCCCTAACCATAATGTGATCTCAGTTGAAATGGTTCGATGGCCTGCATTGTCAATGAGATGATATGCTCGACAATGTGATATAGACCTGGCAAAATCATGTAGGTGTCAGTGAGGAAGCTATGGTAGTAAAAGTGTAACATGAGCTGAATTACAACTAGGTCATAATAAACAAAGACATCTTTGCATGCAGCTACAGCTCCTTTAATCTTTTTGACTTTGAGATTTTAACCAGGCTTCCAAAGCATGATTTCACTTTTTTCCTTGAAATATCCTTTCTTGTGGGATACACTTTTAAAACTTAGCTTCCATGGTAGAGATAAATAAGCTACTTTCTGTAGCACAGGAATCTAAGGATTCATCGGCCTAAGAACATAATTCACCTTTATGGGAATATACACCACTGCTGATATTAAGAACTGCTAAGTACCGTAAATGAACTTGATATCCCTTCCTTTGTCTTTAATGGGACAAATTAGTTCCTTTTATATAAGCATTTGCCTCTAGTCTGGGGCAAACTTGACACTGGAGCCCCTAGCTGGCATGCTGTGCCCAGTTCTTTTGAACATAAAAACATTTCTTTCCTATCTCTGTAATTCAAGAATTTTGCTATGAAGTGCATAGTAGATAAGAACAAGCAGATAAGAACAAGCAATAAAATCAGTACTTCACATTAATACTCTTCTCAAAATTAACACAGCTAATTTGAATTAATAATTGTGTGTCTGCTGATGATACAAAAAGCTTTCATTGTAATCAGAGGTCTTGGCCCTTTTAGTAGCACATTTAACCCTTATCTATTAAGGACACTTTATCAGGGCTCTCCTGTTTCTAGTAGCCATTTTAACTTTAGATTACTGTTTCAGGTGTGGTTCTTCATGCTATCCATCTTGGTCTTGACTCTTTTGAGCAAGAGTTGTAATTTTTTCTATCGGGAGTGAGCTTGTGGCAATAATTGCATTTTGCTCTACTAAAGCTGACTGTTGCTTCTCTACACATAATCCAGTAGTTTCCAACTTTTACTAACATGTTTCTCTAGATTGTTTAAAGACTTTCCTATCCTACAACACCTTTTACAGCACTTTTTAAATGCTCAAATAAGGCTTGGAAAGAAGAATGAATGCTATCACAATCTTCTCTAAAGACTTCCATGGTTATATGTTACCATTCCAGGACACTACAAGATTTACTGCAACTTCAAACGTTGCAAGTAACAACCATCGACCTGAAATACTATTCACACTGTTTTGAGCATTTGCAGGTTATGTTCCCTGAAATATAAAATATTAACTTAGATTGCCTGGGATAGGAAGATGTAAATTTAGAAGTGCATGCAACATCACTTGCTTCGTTGAGCATTTGCCCCAATTCATCTGCCATTGCTACCTCAGTGAATTATGTATGTGTATCATCAACTGTATTTAAACATTTATATAACTGACATGGGACTTCTATTTGTAGCCAGTGTATATTTAATACTATAACATTATGAAAAGAACTATGTATTAGGATTTTGCCTAAACATTTGTTTTTAAGTCGCTATTAAGTCAGCAGAAACAACTTGGTTAATAAATAGAAATGCATATTCATTGACTGTATTAAAATAAGAAAATTAGGAAAGAGTCCACTTTTCAAATGGATGATAAATTACTTAATGCTTGTATTAACCCATAACCTAGCAACTAGACAAGCGCAAAAATAAATAGTAATAATAATAATAATAATAATAATGATTAATAGATGATTTGACAAGAATTTTTGGTGGTGCCAGTTTGAGACATAAATCAGATGCAGATCAGAATTGTAAAGACTATTTTAGTGCAAGCTAAACAATACTGTCAGAAAGTCATATATTAACACCTTAGATGCTTTAGTAAATTCTTCCACATTCACTGGCAATTTAACAAAAAAAAAAAACATATATATATATATATATATATATATATATATATATATATATATATATATACCATATTTTAAGACAAGATCATGAACTAACATGCTTGGAATTTTTCAAGGCATGTATGTACAACTACTATAAGAAATTCCGATGTTAGAATCCAAGATGTGCTGTAACATGTGCTTACAAATCTAAAAGGACTGCTCAATCAGTTTTAAGAAGCCTTACAAACAGATTATGTAAAACTAGAAAAGCCATCAAGTGATTTGAAAGATTCTAAGTGCACAGTGTTATTTAACCTAATGCAGCATCAGTTCACAAAATATCAAATGTACAACGTAACTGTACTTGTGCTGAAAGTAATCACATTAAAAAACAAAGCAACTCCCCAGCATTTAGCAGAAGTGTGCTAAATAAGAGCAAGCATAAACATATAAATAATGATACAGCAAGTTAGAGTGACCCAACCAAATTAGTCTGATCAAAAAACTGTCAGTGATTCTATGGTCTTAGTAATGTCTGCAGTAATAAACCTGTGCAGGTAAGACACAGATATGCAGGCATATTCAAAAACAACTTTGACTGAATCAGATAATTAATAAAATATAAAACAGAAAAAAGAGGTACAACTGAAAAAAGAATCACCACAGTCGTGAAAACAAGTTTAGATTAAATATCAGAAACAACTTACTTATTAAATCTTCTTGATCTGACTATAAACTCAGCTTGCTCTCAAATGTGTAAAATGATAAAGTATTCTTTAATCATGTCTAAAAACTGAAAGAAAGAAATTGTGACTGTAAGTTGTTATCAATAAACAATAAAGTATGTTTTAATTACATCTAAAAATTCAGAGAGAAATTGTGACTGTAAGTAACCTGCTATCACTAAACAATCACATAACCATCCAGTTACAGGACTCACTGGACATGGCAAATATGGTTGCAGAAAAACTATTTGTAAACTTCACAAGAAGTAAATAAGTCAGTTTGATGCAGGCAATGGGTGACATTCCTTATATAACTGCAGATGTAATAACTGGTACCACAGTAAAATTAAAATCTCAAAATCCATGAGACCAGACAACACACCTTGAAGTCTGCTACTGAAATCTTTAACAAACCAACAAACTGTTAGTAGGTGGATGTGTTCCTGACTTTTGGTAACAGGCTATGTAGCCTTACCAGTTCACAAAGGAGAGGGTGTTATATCAGGGACAAACAATTGTAGACCCATCAGCATAGCCAGAAGTATATAAATTCTGGAGGTAGCCATAATGTAGATAGTCTAAAAGAAAATCATAGGCCTAGTGCTTACTATTAGATATGTTGCACTTTGAATTCATTAAGGCTGATGTTGCCTTTTGATTCTTGTGGCATTCTTTGAAGAGGTAACAACAGCTGTTGAGAAACAGATGACAGTGTATACTTCTTATACTAATTTGATAAAGCATTCAGCACTATTATATATAATGGTACAATTTACAAATGACTAGCATTAATTATCAATTAAATCAAAATTATATTGGTAAAACACTGGTTAAGAAACAGGAAGCACAAGGTCAAGGGAAGAGATTGCCTGTCTATCCAAACAGGGGGCTATCAATGGGGCCACTTATTTTTTGGACTATTTTTCTCAGTCACAAAAGTGGAAAATAGGCTACAAATTACCTGATATGATGATGCTGGTAAACTGATTAAAGTAGTTATTTTTGATATGCTGATGTTCTCCAGGATGATCTACAAAAAGAGACACACTTCATGCAATAGTGAATACCTAACCTTTAATGTCAATCCGTGTGCTTTCATGAGACTTAAGATAAACAAGCTTCAATTATGACTGCAAAGTAAATGCTCAAAAATTATATATATATATATATATATATATATATATATATATATATATATATATATATATATATAAATACATACACACACACACACACACACACACACACACACACACACACACACACATAAAGAGAGAGAAATAAATGCAGCTATATTTATATAGAGATAGATAGACAAATTATGCTATCTACACATGCACACATGCACACACAAACACACACACACACACACACACATATATATATATATATATATATATATATTTGTGTGTGTGTGTGTGTGTGTGTGTGTGTGCGTGTGTGTGTAAACCAAAAAAAATGATGCATTCACCAAGCTATGGATATGAACATAAACTTTAATGGTTAAAATAGCAACGATAAAACTCTATAAAAGCATAAATTCCTTCATGACAGATGAGTGCTTTCAGGTTTTTACTAACCCTTCTTCAGATCTAATCCAAAAGTCAGAAAAGATTATTTTTAAAAAACTAATAACCAATCAAATCTTTTCTTCAAGGAGGAGGTTCTTGATTCATTCATAATGATATCACGTCAGCTAATTCTACAATAGCATCAACTAATCAATGTTTCCTCACAAGACCACACCTCTAAATGTATGAAATTAAATTAGAGTACTTATCTGAAATCTACTTCCTTAGAAGGCAAATTTTTAGCAAGCACTAACTAATCAAATTTATCATCAAGAAGGTACTTAGCCAATCAAACTCAACATCAAAGAGCAGCCTCCAAGTTCATTCATAAAAATATAAAATAAGCTAATTTAGACATAGTAAGTCAGTCATTATTTCCTAAAAAACTACACATCAGAAAAGAAAATAATTAAAACTTAAATCCAAATTTATTTCTGAAGTCTGCATCCTCTGAGGGCATGTGTAATGGTATATTGGCATTCAAACTGTGTGCGTTATCTGCTTGTAACTCTGCTATCCACTTCATCTCTACCTGTTCCATCTTCAGAGTTAAGTCCCCTCAGAGAAAGTTCACTTGAATAACTTGTAGAATCAAGAAATAAAATCAATGTCCCAAATTATGTATACTATGTTTAGTTAAAGGGCTCTTGACATCCTTCAGTCTTATATCACTTACATGTTTTGACATGTGTTCTTTCAACTGTCTGTCTTTCTCACATAGAAGCAATCACAGGAACAATCACAGCATGTTATTCAAGCAACATATTTGGTTCTATAATCAGCATATAACTGGCCAGTACAGGATGTATAAATGAATTTGTGGTAGATATGTATTTGCAAGATGTGCACATTTTGCATGGAAAAGTACCTATTCTATCTGATCTCAAATTTGCTTTGCAGTTAATTTTATAACAGAGTTATCGTTTCAAGTTATGATTCCTTTTAAAGCAGAATGAAGGTTTATCACCTACAATGTCTTTAATCTTGGGATCGGCTGTTAATATCTTTCAATTTCCTTTAATAACATCACAGATATATTTACTGTCATTACCATAAGTTAAAACTATTCTGTTCTGCCATACTGAAATGTTGTTCTTCTGAGACTGTATATTATATGGTCCACTGAAAAAATGGTTTACCTAAAATGTTTCTCTTTTCCTTAACAAAGGAAACCTCTCTATTAATCTCATATTGGTTGTAGCCTCTATCCTTGAGATTATTCTCAGTAGTGCTTAAAGCTGATAAAAAACTCATCCTCCATGATATATCATCTAGATATCACCAGTATTTGATTCTTAATAATATTCAGAAAAATGTGTAGAGGGTGCATGCTATTGCAGCTTACAAGAGTATTCTTCCAACATTTTTTCTTGTAAAGACCAGTTGTAACATGTCCATCCTTGTTAAAAGACAATCAACATCAAGAAAATCTATTGTAGACAAAGGGTGGCATACTATGAATCTCAAGAAATCTGTTGCAGTCTCTAAATACTTTACAAACTCATTTAATCCTTCTAATGTACGATCTCAAATTAAATAAATGCTGTCTACAAAATGCTAATAAAAATCAAGAAGTGAAGAGAAGAGATGATTACTAAATACATATGTTGCTTCCCAGTCAGCCAACATTATATTGACATAAAGTGTTGGCACAAGGGGTTCCCATGGCGACTCCACATCTTTGCCAATAAATACTCTTCTCAAATACAAAAACATTATTTTCTAGGACCAAGTCCAATAAAATTCCTATAAGATCTATTTTTTCTTCTCCAAAATTGCTTTATTCTTTAAGTAATTCTTCATTGCATGTATTCCATATTTTTTGGGAGTCGCCATAAATAAGCTGTGAACATCATCATACCTCTTATGCCTTTCTTCAGTATGTTGATATGTTCAGGTAATCTATACAAAAATGTTTTGTATCCCTAATCACAGCTGGTGCTTTTAATACAACTTGTTTCAATTGTTGTTCTGAATACATGGAAATGGGCTCAGTTGCTCAGCCATTGCCAGATACTACTGGTCGCATCAGTGCATCATCTCTTGCTTTGTGTACTTTACGGAGTCCATTAATGTGAGGTATGATGGAATGATCAACTATAAAATAATTAATTAAACAATTCTTTGGTAATGTTATTAGTTTCTACAAGAACTTGTAATTTTTTATGAATAGTCACTTCTATATTACGCACTTGCAGTCTATTGATTTGTACATATGTGTCTTCCTCATTTAATCATTGAATCATTTTATTATTTTACTAGTTGGTTCAGACAAGTTAAAGCTGAAATCATCATTCTTCTGTTCAAGGGATCATGGGATTGGAATCTTCTAGAATCTCATACCATAGAAGAGGGCAAAGCACTCTTGTCATTGTCTGACACATCAGGAGGAAGGGTAATTGTAGGTATTATTTATGGCCACAGTGTTGACACTCTTTCATTCTTTGAAAAAGTCTTTATTGATTGGAGCATAATCTAAAGGGTGATGTTAAAATCCTGCTAGCTTGAGATTTCAGCATTGTTTCAGATGTTGCTAGGTAGTGAATATCTCCCACTGAAAAAACAAAGGTTTTAGGGCTTTGGAATATCTGGTGAGTTTTTGACTCAGATGACACAGACTTTACTTTCACCACTCTGTGGTACCTGTATTTAAGCAAATTAGACTACTGAAACTACTGTTAGTCATGATGGAGGGTATAACCATGATCCCTTTTCCTGATATAGCTAATGCCCCTACAACTAAACCATGTGGTTTTCAACCTTAACGTATCCCTTATTGACAAACAACAACATATTAGTTCCTGGAGGATGGATCTGCTTATTATAGACAGAGAGGAGCTCTGGAAAGATATACCAGAGACAACCAAACACTATTGTTTGATAAATCTGCTAGCCTCAGTCACTATATACACTTGGTGGAAATTCTTAAAGTTGCAGCTGTCAAGGCTGGATTATAGGCAGAACTGGAGACACAGATCATGAATATTTATGCCTTGTTAAACAGAGATTATGAATATTAATGCCTTGTTTGCGACAGCTTGCAAAGGCTGCATACACATGAAATTTAAGAATGAAGGAAAAATTACATTATATAAGCAGCTGTACACAAGGTTGTCTATTCTCAGGAGCAAGAAAGCTAATCTTTATCCAAGTACAGCAGTCATCAAGTCTTGGACACTCACCAATATCCTTGGCAAACTGTTTCCTTTAAGATTATACAAAGAATGAGACAATCCTTCATCCTGCCATTGCTGTCAAGTGATAAGATCAAATATCAGACAACTAAAGATATTCTGGAAAAGTTTTTAAAGTTCTATCTGGACATCTGCTCTGAGGAGAAAGTAGACAGCATGGTAGTGGGGCAGGCTATCTACAGCTTTTAAGCAGAAACAGAACTTTCTAAACTTTTTGTAGCTGAAAGTAGCTCACTGGCCCCTTCATTTTCTAAAGCAAAAGTTTATAGGGCTACTATGATTCCAAGCTCCAAGTCCAAACAGACTAAATGCAGCAGAGCAGCATCTCATGTTGAAGAAATGCATTGTCTGTTTGATGCAGAGACTTTTCCAAGCATTGGAAAAACAAGAAAAGAATAAGGCATCATGCACACAGTTCATTATTGCCACTTTCCCAAAAAACTGATCAGGACCACTTCATATAGCAAACTATAAACCCATTTCTATGTTAAATATCAATTTAAAAAATCTATGACATGGTTCTGTTTCTTCCAAGTATTATCCTCATGCCTCTCAATTGTACAGAATTCCTTGTATATTTACCTGTTTTGAGGCCAAAATAATGGAGTGCCATGAATTTCAAAATGGCCCCTTTAATTCCCACTTTTTTTAAATTTTGATTTATAATTTTAACTTATGGCTGACATCATCACACATCACCAGCGTATCCTGCAACATCATCAATGTACAGGGGCGTGCGTGATGACATCAGCTTCGTGACTGCCTGTAGAACTCACTTGGAGACCACTCAGACTGTTTTGGTTGTGAACTGAAATTTGAACTGGAGAGTGGAGAAGACAGAGTA